>NW_017308875.1:81283-89135 GCF_000935625.1 Nanorana parkeri | reverse complement strand
CCGCGCGCTCCGCTCATGCGTCAAGTCAGAAGCCGACTTTATTAAATCCAAACCTCGCCGGAATTCCGGGTTCAGGAGCGAAGAAAAAAACAAAATTGCATTAAAACAAAAAAAAAGAAGATGGGGGGGAGGGAAAATTACGGTGGAAGGCGCGACCGCGGCGAACTCGCAATTACTTATCTCCCTGCGCCATTACCACTCGGCGGAGTTTATTACATCTTATTTGGAAGAGGACGCATTATCCCCGCGAGAACGATGGCGGCCGGGGGCGCAAAATGAAGCCCATTTCTCTTCCTCTTTTCTTTTCTTTACAATGTCGCAATTTTGTTTTGTTTCCTATATAATGTTTCCGTAATGGCGAAAGCGCGGCGCGGCGGCGGGGATGCATTACCAGCGCGTCCTATAAACACCTGCCATTTATTTTGCAATCTCCCAGGAGGAGGTGTCGCGGTCCCCCCGCTGAGAACACTTTGCAGTGTCTGTTTTCTTTGTAGACGGTTCTTCGCGGGGGAACGAGCTCTCCCGGGGCATACATTAGTTCTGCCGCCGGCGCAGGCTGGCGAGAGCGGGAAAGGAAAGGACAACAGTTTACGGAAAGGGCCCGACCTTTATTTTTTTTAAGTGGGACTTTTGGTTACCTCACAAATTACATATAGTCAGTCTGCTGCAGGCAGGAAGAAGCATTTCCCCCCCCCCATTGATCAGACTATACAATGTAACTTTGTAGCGAGAGGATGCGGCAGGGGGCTGATCTGTGTCAGGCAATTGTAAACACACACCCAGAAGTGGTTTGTTTTGTCAGCTCACACTGACACATGCTGCCCTCTTATTCTCGTCTTTGACCCAGGGTGTGTGGCCTTGATGAAGGGGTGTGTGGCCTTGAAGAAGGGGGTGTGGCCTGGATAAAGAGAGGTGTGGTCTTTATAAAGGGAGGTGTGGCCTTGATAAAGAGAGGTGTGGCCTTGATAAAAGGGAAGGTGTGGCCTTGATAAAAGGGAAGGTGTGGCCTTGATAAAAGGGAAGGTGTGGCCTTGATAAAAGGGAAGGTGTGGCCTTGATAAAAGGGAAGGTGTGGCCTTGATAAAGGGAGGTGTGGCCTTAATAAAGGGAAGGGGTGGCCTTGATAAAAGGGAGGTGCGGTCTTGATAAAGAGGGTCTCAGGACCGATGAGCTGCAATATGTTACAATGTTACTCTTGGGTTCAGATACATTTGGAATCCTCCTGTCCGAGCCCAGAACCTGCCAACTCCCCCCCGATACCCCGACTCCCCAGATACCGAGAATGACACCCGGCATACGGGACAAGAGAAGTGGTACTGTGCAGAGTCCATACATACAGAATAAGAACAGATACCGAGAATGACACCCGGCATACGGGACAAGAGAAGTGGTACTGTGCAGAGTCCATACATACAGAATAAGAACAGATACCGAGAATGACACCCGGCATACATGACAAGAGAAGTGGTACTGTGCAGAGTCCATACATACAGAATGGGAAACAGATACCGAGAATGACACTTGACATTCAGGACAAGAGAAATACAGAATAAGAACAGATACCGAGAATGACACCCGGCATACAGGACAAGGGAAGTGGTACTGTGCAGAGTCCATACATACAGGACAAGGGAAGTGGCACTGTGCATACAGAGACATCCGTGTTATTCATAGACGGAGATTTATGGAATTGGCGACAAGCGGCGTATTATTATTATTTATAAAGTCCCGGCATCGGCGCTCTGCAGTTTTCGGAGGGATAATTAGAGAGCCATTTGCATACAGACCAATCTGACTCACGCGGAGACATAACTCTTCTTCCCATTTATCTCCGCCACACGACGCGCACGGTTCAGCTCGCAGGAACTGCGGCGAGGCACAGGCAAATTTTAGACCTTTCCCTGAATTTTTATTGCACGGCAGGCCCTCTGATCAACAACAATAGGTTCAATCCCTGCAACTGGTAGATAAGAAGCGGTGATGTCATCATGTAAGCGGTGATGTCATCACATTGTCGAGGGGATCGTCTCCTGTTGTCCAGGTGAATGACTGCTGATCCCGCCAGAAATCCAGCGTCCTTGTAACTTCCTTAAACTGGTAGGTCAGGCAGTGTTATCAACCTACCCAGTTTTCTTCTGTGAACCACAGAGCACCTCCCTCTATGAAGTGGGGACGACGAGAGGGGGGGGGGCGTTGTTGTCATCCAAATCAGGAGAGAAGCCTAGGGCAAGAACAAGGAAAAAAAATATGGTGTATGCCTAACTTTTATTTAAAATCTGGGGATAGAGGGGTGCAGTGAAGGAGGGTGATAACAGGTGAGGTCATTTAAGTGATACAGTATTTTGTCACTTGCAGGATCACTAGGGGGGAAAAAAAGCCTGAATAAAAGAAAAACTAACTATTATTAGGGATAGTAGGTCTAACTAGTGTATGCCTAACTTTTATCTAATCTCTGGCTATTGAGAGTGATAAAAGGCGAGTTGGTGGAGGGGTTACAGTATGGTAAGCTCGCCACTCCAGGGCAGAAGGTGCGTCACTGGCTGCAGGCGAAAATTAAGGGGAAAAAAGCCTAAAAAGAAAATTAATGTAGCCGCCACATCTAACAGAGGGGTAATCTAAACCAATATGTTACATTGTTGCTGTTGTTGGGTTTAGATACATTGAAGAATCCCAACGGCGATTAGATGATGGCGGCGACCTGACCCAGACGCTTCATGTACTCGGATTAAAGGATTTTTTTTTTCAGGCATTACCTCACACCCGACCTCGGCGCTCCTCGGCCCCGATAGGAACAGAGATTTGTTTTTTAATATCTCATTTATCACGGGAAGAGAATTCGTAGCACGTGAAAGTCTTAAAAAACAAGGATTGGAAGCGGCTCGGGGTTTTTTTGACAAGCCACCCGGCAAAGATTCGGCAGTTAGCGTCGCCTGGCTGTGCCGTTAATAATGATCTCTGCTCGGCTACCACTCGGCGTCATCTTCTTCACTTCTTCTGGTGGCAGCCGGCAGATGAAATGTAATTCCAGAAATATTCAGCTAATTAAACACCAAACCCGAGAGTGGGGGATAAGTCTTCATCCCGCCACCGTCCTCCTAAACACCCTTCACAAGTCATTAGAGGTTCTGGTGGGGGGCGGGGGTGGCGATGGGACTAGGAGAGGTATAGAGGAAGGAGCAGAATCCTCCAGCAGAGCAGAGTATATCAGGAGAGGAGAGTTATAGAGGAAGGAGCAGAGTCCTCCAGCAGAGCAGAGTATTTCAGGAGAGGAGAGTTATAGAGGAAGGAGCAGAGTCCTCCAGCAGAGCAGAGTATTTCAGGAGAGGAGAGTTATAGAGGAAGGAGCAGAGTCCTCCAGCAGAGCAGAGTATTTCAGGAGAGGAGAGTTATAGAGGAAGGAGCAGAGTCCTCCAGCAGAGCAGAGTATTTCAGGAGAGGAGAGTTATAGAGGAAGGAGCAGAGTCCTCCAGCAGAGCAGAGTATTTCAGGAGAGGAGAGTTATAGAGGAAGGAGCAGAGTCCTCCAGCAGAGCAGAGTATTTCAGGAGAGGAGAGTTATAGAGGAAGGAGCAGAGTCCTCCAGCAGAGCAGAGTATTTCAGGAGAGGAGAGTTATAGAGGAAGGAGCAGAGTCCTCCAGCAGAGCAGAGTATTTCAGGAGAGGAGAGTTATAGAGGAAGGAGCAGAGTCCTCCAGCAGAGCAGAGTATTTCAGGAGAGGAGAGTTATAGAGGAAGGAGCAGAGTCCTCCAGCAGAGCAGAGTATTTCAGGAGAGGAGAGTTATAGAGGAAGGAGCAGAGTCCTCCAGCAGAGCAGAGTATTTCAGGAGAGGAGAGTTATAGAGGAAGGAGCAGAGTCCTCCAGCAGAGCAGAGTATTTCAGGAGAGGAGAGTTATAGAGGAAGGAGCAGAGTCCTCCAGCAGAGCAGAGTATTTCAGGAGAGGAGAGTTATAGAGGAAGGAGCAGAGTCCTCCAGCAGAGCAGAGTATTTCAGGAGAGGAGAGTTATAGAGGAAGGAGCAGAGTCCTCCAGCAGAGCAGAGTATTTCAGGAGAGGAGAGTTATAGAGGAAGGAGCAGAGTCCTCCAGCAGAGCAGAGTATTTCAGGAGAGGAGAGTTATAGAGGAAGGAGCAGAGTCCTCCAGCAGAGCAGAGTATTTCAGGAGAGGAGAGTTATAGAGGAAGGAGCAGAGTCCTCCAGCAGAGCAGAGTATTTCAGGAGAGGAGAGTTATAGAGGAAGGAGCAGAGTCCTCCAGCAGAGCAGAGTATTTCAGGAGAGGAGAGTTATAGAGGAAGGAGCAGAGTCCTCCAGCAGAGCAGAGTATTTCAGGAGAGGAGAGTTATAGAGGAAGGAGCAGAGTCCCCCAGCAGAGCCGAGTATATCAGGAGAGGAGAGTTAGGGAAGATCAGTGGCCTGGTTATTGGAAGTTGTCATAGAGAGGACTGATTAATCTCGGGCAGAGTCTGTCTGCTGCGCCTCTTCCCTCCCGATCGCCTCCTCTGCGCGGCGCGCTCATCTTCACCGGCATAATCGCCTCTCATGAATCTATTAGGCCGGCACGCGCAGAAATGTGAAGACGCTTTGATGCCGTCTGCTTTCCGGGGGTGGGCGCGGATTCTTCTCCATCTCTCCATTTAACTGCCGAGCGATTTCGGGAGCAGACGGCATTGCGCTCATTTGTCTCTTCAAGAAAGAAGAAGTACGAGAGCGCGGAATGAAAAAAACATATAAAACAATTTGCTAAATATAAACCCGGATAATTTATCAAGACGCCATTCAGAGAGCTCCCGTTATAATGAATCGGAGATAATATACCTCTGCCGCTCGCTGATTGGGAGCTCTGTCCCCCACCACCCTTACTGCTCTTCCCTGGGAGAGAAAATTAACCGTCTCTGCTCCAGCAACCTGTAAAACAGTGCCCAGGCGCATCTGCCCGGCGACTCCCAATTAATCGGTGCGGGAAATGGTGGTGAAATTCTGCAATTTTAAAAACTGCAAGGCTAGGCCCAAATTAACCAGAGACAAAGAGCACAGGCTGGGGCTTCATTACAAGAATGAAGAGACTGCAGATGACACAGCAGTGTAAAATTGGCCAGCAGGAAGACACTGTTGATATAGAAGAATTGTCTGCCCGTGGCGAGAGCTAATAGACACACTACGGTCTAAAAAAGGCGGTGACGTATGTTTTAAACTCGCATTTAGTATTAAAGAGGCCGGCAATTTTACAAATTTTAAAAACCAGCGAGGCCCAAATTTACTAGAGACAACAAGCACGGGGTTGACTAGGAGAATGAAGAGTGCGCAGATGACGCAGCAGTGTAAAGTTGGTCAGCAGCGGGACAGTTTTAATAAGCAAGGATAGGCCTAAACTTACTAGAGACAACAAGCGCCTCATAATGGGCACAGCGGGTGTACAGACCCGGGAACTCAGCACAGGGATGGTGGGGGCCCCTCATAATGGGCACAGCAGGTGGGCGGAGCCGGGAACTCAGCACAGGGATGGGGGGAGCCCCTCATAATGGGCACAGCGGGTGTACAGACCCGGGAACTCAGCACAGGGATGGTGGGAGCTCCTCATAATGGGCACAGCGGGTGTACAGACCCGGGAACTCAGCACAGGGATGATGGGGCTCCTCATAATTGGCATAGCGGGTGTACAGACCCGGGAACTCAGCACAGGGATGGTGGGGGCCCCTCATAATGGGCACAGCGCATGTACAGAACCGGGAACTCAGCTCAGGGATGGAGGGAGCTCCTCATAATGGGCACAGCGGGTGTACAGACCCGGGAACTCAGCACAGGGATGGTGGGAGCTCCTCATAATGGGCACAGCGGGTGTACAGACCCGGGAACTCAGCACAGGGATTCCGGCTTCCTGGGAACTTTCAGGAAACCGGAAGTTGAATAACAAACAAATATAAATTCCTTCCCAACCATCACAGTGGATTATGAGCTACTCACTCGGCTCTCGGCGGCGGGCGGGCCCCAGCGCAGCGCGCATGCGTCGGATCGATGGCCCCGGGAAGATTGCTTTCTCGGCCTCTCTCTATTTTCGCATCGATTCCGTGACCTCGTTCAGAGACCCGTCGGGGGGAGTTTGTGGACTAAATTCGCTCATTAGCCGTAAAGAGTTTTCTGCTTCCAGAGCCGAGTGGACTTCATCTGCGCGTCGTTTTTTGCTTAAAGCAGAACCAGAACCAAAACCAAAATAATGAAAAATCACATAGATGATGCGATCTGATAATAAAACAGACACTTTTGGGTTTTGTGGCATCATCCGGGGTCACCGTACACTTCCTGGGCTGAGAAGCCGCCTCAGAGATGACACAGATCAGCCCCTGCAGCGGCTTCTAACCTTGTTACAATGTTGCAGTCTGATCACTGGGGGAGGGGAGACTGAGGAAACGCTTCCTCCTGCCTGCAGCAGACTGATCACTGGGGGAGGGGAGACTGAGGAAATGCTTCCTCCTGCCCTCAGCAGACTGATCACTGGGGGGAGGTGAGACTGAGGAAATGCTTCCTCCTGCCTGCAGCACACTGATTCTGATAATAAAACAGACACTTTTGGGTTTTGTGGCATCATCCGGGGTCACCGTACACTTCCTGGGCTGAGAAGCCGCCTCAGAGATGACACAGATCAGCCCCTGCAGCGGCTTCTAACCTTGTTACAATGTTGCAGTCTGATCACTGGGGGAGGGGAGACTGAGGAAACGCTTCCTCCTGCCTGCAGCAGACTGATCACTGGGGGAGGGGAGACTGAGGAAACGCTTCCTCCTGCCTGCAGCAGACTGATCACTGGGGGAGGGGAGACTGAGGAAATGCTTCCTCCTGCCCTCAGCAGACTGATCACTGGGGGGAGGTGAGACTGAGGAAATGCTTCCTCCTGCCTGCAGCAGACTGATCACTGGGGGAGGGGAGACTGAGGAAATGCTTCCTCCTGCATGCAGCACACTGATGACATCATCTAAACCTCGGTACAGTCACTGGCTGATAGGGATAGGGGGAGTGGTGCCTGTATTTAGATTCACTCTCTGTGAATGATCGAGCGACTTATGACACAAACGTCCGGCCGGCCGGCCACCAGGGACGGATCGATCTCCCCCTGGCTGCTTCTTATTAAATCTGCTGCGATTAGGTAACGACACGTCGCGGTGAGTCGCTGGACGCGGCCCGGCAATATTCACCTCCCTGCGTATTACTAGGGGCCGGTGACACCACTGTGCTCCCTAACTCCACATGAGCAAAACGTTGTCATCCTCCTGGCCCGAGGTGTACGAGTTGCAAAGACTTTTGCAGGAAGTGGCAACTTCGGACGCCCGCGGCTTCCCCTTTAAGGAAACGATCACACGGCGAAGTCTACACGGCGCCATGGCGACCGCTTAGCTTCCAACCCGAAGCCTTAAAAGAGATCGCCGACCGCATCTGCTGCGCGTTCGGGTGCGTAAAATCACGGCGTGTTCTCGCCACACGAGTTTTCGCTGCGGTAGCGCCGTCTTCTACCCGCGTCTCCTCCGTCAGCGGCGCCTCAGAGCAGATCGGGCGGCTTATCGATCGGCGGCGTGTTTATTTATGAATGCAGTACAGATGTACCGCAGTAATTAGCACTTGTCCCTTCTTCCGCGCTCGCTCTCTCGCGCTCGCTCGCTCTCTCTCCCTCGCCGCCCACAAGCTTAATGACATCAAGAAACCCGTGAAAATGAGTTTGTTTCCCGTAAACAAGAGCGTTCTCATTTTATGGGTGAGGGGAAACGCGTCGAGAACATCTGCGCCGAGCCGAGAGGAGCCATCCATCAACGGGACGGGGGGAACAGTTCAATTCCACGCCGGGGAATGGAAGGAGCGCGGCGGCGTGA
>NW_017308875.1:79085-81268 GCF_000935625.1 Nanorana parkeri | reverse complement strand
GCGGCGGCGGGGGCGGGGGGGCGGTGGGGGGGTGCGGTGCCTGCTGCTTTTCCACAGGCTGACGGTCGCGGGTTGTCCGTGACACCCCTGCAGTCGCCCCGGCTTCGTGCCCACCGTGATGGCAAATCTGACATGGTCACCACCCCCCCCAAAAAAACACCAATCATAGAGCGTTAAAACGCTCTTGCTGGCGCGTTGTCTGTCTTCCATCCGGCACTGGACGCCGCCACCTCCTCCTCCTGACTCCCGTGACCAGCGCTCAATCCAAAGCGGGCAAACCACTGAGCCAGGGCGGGTGTCGGGTTGCCATTAGCGACGGATCGCTTCATGGTGGCGCAAAGCTCAATAAATTGAGGGTCGGGACAGGTTAAGGGTTAAGCTTTCGGGGGTTGGGATTGGTTCGAGGGATCTTCCACTTTTTGCAAACAATTTTAAAAAATGCGACCAAAAGAAAACGAAAAGAATTTTTCTTTTATTTTTTGCATTGAAGCCTCAAATCAGTGCAATGCTCAGACTCCTGCAGACTATTCCCCCGCCCCCTCCCGGCCTCAGGTCCAGATCTGCTGTTGTGCGGAGCTGGAGGAAGTTCTCCACGGACTACAAGTGCCACGACGTCACCGTACGTGTGCTCCATTGAGTTCTCCCAGACTCTGCCATGGTGGTGATCCAAGTGGGGGAAGAGGGGGTGGCCGGATGGCCCCATGTTCAATGGTACGCTCTAAATATGCATGCGGCTTGAGATTGAAGGCGGACCAGACCTTTCAGGTTCATATTAGGTATATAAAAGCATTTTTTTCCCCATGTGTTATCACACTACAGTAAAAGAGATGGAAGTACAAGTCTAGTGTGCTCCTACCTTCCGCTTTCACATGACAACACAGCTCTAAATTCTTAAGCATGTGGTGTCAGCCCTGCCTACTTTGTTTTTAATTAGTGCCAAGGCGCACAGACCTCGTCTCCTCCCTCCGCCTCATCTCCATAGCCCCCTCCTCATCTTTACAGCCCCTCCTCAGCTTCAATGCTCCTCCCTCCTTTTCCATAGCCCATCCTCATCTCCATAGCCCCTCCTCAGCTTCATAGCTCCTCCTCCTCCCCATAGCTCCTCCTCATATCCATAACCCCTCCCCATTTCCATAGCTACTTCTCACCTCCATAGCCTCTCCTGATCTCCTAAACCCCTCCTGATCTCCATAGCCCCTCCTTGTCTCCATAGCCCCCGAGGAGGGGCTATGGAGATGAAGGGGGAGCTGTGGAGATGAAGGGGGAGCTGTGGAGATCAGGAGGAGCTGTGGAGATCAGGAGGAGATATGGAAATGAGGAGGAGCTATGAAAATAAGGAGCGGCTATGGAGACAAGGAGGAGTTATGGAGACAATCAGGGGTTATGGAGAGGAGGGGCTATTGAGATGAAGAGGGTCTATGGAAATAATGAGGGGCTATGGAGATGACTAGGGGCTTTGGAGCTATAGAAATGAGGAGGGGCTATGGAGATGAGGAGGGGCTATGGAGATGAGGAAGCATGATGGAGAGAAGGAGGAGTTATGGAGACAAACAGGGGTTATGGAGAGGAGGGGCTATGGGGATAAGGAGGGGTTATGGGGATGAGGAAGGGCTAAGGAGACGAGGAGGAGTGAAGAATATGGGGAGGGGTTATGGAAATGAGGAGGGGCTAAGGAGACAAGGAGGAGTTATGAATATGGGGAGGGGTTATGAAGATAAGGAGGGGCTAAGGAGATGAGGAGGGGCTTACTTCCTGTGCTCTCTGCCTGTTATCAGTTACATTGTTTCCAGCATGTGGAAGTTAAGAGTTACATTTCTGAATAACATTGAATAGGAAGATCTCCTTTTCCTCAATTTCCGCCTCTGTCCCTGTCCACCTGCGAGTTTTAGGTACTCCCACCTTCCAAAAACTGAACACTCAGCTTTGTGTGGCATGTCCCTTTAAAGACAGCCTTCCTTCAGCCTATAATGGCCGGTTGCGCGGCCCCGCGTACAATGTGGAGGACCTGAGAATGTTGAATGTCAACAACAGACAATTGTTACCGTTCCTCCCTTTTGTATCACTTCACTTGTTTCCACCTTTTCCGGGTCTGTTTTCTGGCTCCGTCACCCCGGGAAACCTATCATTACGCTGATTGCGTTGTACGGATATTCCAAGCAGCGCTTCAAAAGGCCGACCCCCCC
>NW_017308875.1:78660-79069 GCF_000935625.1 Nanorana parkeri | reverse complement strand
CTCAAAAGGCCCCCCCCCCCCCCCCGCCCCTCAAGAGGAGGTCAGCCGTGCCTGCGACGCCAACAAGTGGCCTCTTGTGTCGCAGGAAGGCCTTGATGTTCCGTGCGTGGCAACATTGCGGCACCTGTGCCAGACAGCTGCTGCGAGAGCCGGGTAATTAGCCTTAGAAGCCAAAACGACAGCGTGCCAGCCGCGCGCCGCACAATGTGGGTCAGCTGCCCGCGCGCAGACGCAGGTACGCGTCGCCTCACTCGCCTTGGTCTCCGCGCTTCGTCCCCCCTTTGAGGAACGACGGCTAATTATCTACGGAGCCAGAACTCCGTCCCCCGCCCCCGATTTCCAGTCGCGTAAGATACACAACAACGAAAAAGCGCAACCGATCTTGCTGTACTTTCAATGAGATCTGGCT
>NW_017308875.1:76812-78529 GCF_000935625.1 Nanorana parkeri | reverse complement strand
CGGATAACTTCCTGTGCTGACTTATCATTGCTCCCAGCTATCCTTGTGTACACCTCCCACCCTATTATGAAGAAGAGAAGAGGGGGAGGAGTTCTGTAATCCTAACACGCTTCCTGTCCTAGGGTGACAACGCTGCTCTTCCAGTGCGGTGAGCGTTGTCAGCTTAGGACAGGAAGTGTGTTACGGGCAGGATCGCCAGGAACTGATACAGCCCCAACGTCTAAAGAACGGCTAGCTACAGTGAGGGGAATTTATCAATCATGGAGCAAACAGAATCTGGAGCAGTTGTCATGGCAACCAATCAGTATCAACCTTTCATTTTCAAACCTTAACTAAACAAACTGAAGAGAGAAGCTGATTGGTTGCCATAGGCAACTGCTCCAGATTCTTCTGCTCCAATTTTGATAAATTCCCCCCCAATATATTTTTGGGTTCAGATCCGCTTCCATGACAATTTCGAGGATCTTCACCCCTTTTTTTTTTGCGCTATTTGTGGAATTTGTCAAACATTTTTTAACTCCAGGTAGCCCCGCCCCCCCCGTCATGCGGTTCAGCAACAGATTCCGAACAATCTGCAGGTCATGTGATCTCTCTCCTCATGGCTTGTAATGGGTCACATGACCACGTGAGTGGATCACGTGGCCCAGTTGGGGTGGATTGTAAGAATGCTACTTTTACTGGGTCTTTTTAATGCATCATGTGATCCGTCATCCACTGCCATGTCAGGTGGTCAGTCATGTGACCGTTCTTCTTACAATGGCTTGTAAGGGATCACATGATCGCGCGAGTTGATCACATGGCCCAGCTGGGGTGCATTGCAGAAATGCTCATAAACTGCCACTTTTATTATACATCATGTGATCTGTCATCCGCTGCCACATCTGATGGTCATGTGACCCATCCTATAATGGCTTGTGAGTGGATCACATGACGCAGTTGAAGTGGGTTGCAGAAATGATCATAAACTGCCACTTCAAATATACATCATGTGATCTACTGCCACATCTGATGGTCATGTGACCTCTCTTCTTATAATGGCTTGTAAGGGGTCACATGACTGCGTGAGTCGATCACATGGCCCAGTTGGGGTGCATTGCAGAAATGCTCATAAACTGCCACTTTAAATATACATCATCTGATCTGTCATCCGCTGCCACGTCTGATGGTCATGTGACCTTTCTTCTTATAATGGCTTGCAAAGGGTCACATGATCACGGGAGCGGATCACATGACGCAGTTGGGGTGGGTTGCAGAAATGATCATAAACTGCCACTTTAAATATACCTCATGTGATCTGTCATCCACTGCCACGTCTGATGGTCATGTGACCTCTCTTATAATGGCTTGTAAGGGATCACATGATCACGCGAGTGGATCACATGGCCCAGTTGGGGTGTGCGTTGCAGAAATGCTCATAAACCGCCACTTTTTTTTATACATCATGTGATCTGTCACCCACTGCCATGTCAAACGGTCACGTGACCGTTCTTGTTATAATGGCTTGTAAGTGGTCACATGATCGCGTGAGTGGCCCAATTGGGGGGTGCGTTGCAGAAATGCTCATAAACCGACACTTTTTTTTTAATACATCATGTGATCTGTCACCCGCTGCCACTTCAAATGGTCATGTGACCTCCTCAAGCCACTTGTAACCGTCTTCTCCAACTCTTCCGCCGCTTTATGTATGTGTAAGTCGTCTCTGAACAGAGAGAAGTTC
>NW_017308875.1:75317-75644 GCF_000935625.1 Nanorana parkeri | reverse complement strand
TTCCTCTTCCTTTGGCTAAATTATCCGCCGTGAATAATTAATAATATAATGTATTCCTCTAATATCATTTTCATTTACTGCGGCAATACTAATCGATTTTGTGGCTTTATTAATTGATAAATTATTAATTGCCTGGGGCGGGGGAGGGGGTGCGCACTCCTCCTCATTAGTGAGGCACTAATTATGTTCTGACATAAAGGGAGACATTCCGTACGCCTCGCGCTCTCCGCAGCGCCCGCGCTTTTCCGCCATTTCCATCGCCACCTGCTATTCCTCGAAAGGAAAATTTAACGGCGCCATTTTGTAACTTTTGGACCGTTTGGCGGG
>NW_017308875.1:70291-75307 GCF_000935625.1 Nanorana parkeri | reverse complement strand
GGCGTTTTTCTGAGTCCGTGTGTCGGTTCTGCGTCGCAATGCAGCGCCGCGTCCAGATAGGAATGGCGGCCGGCAGAGATTCCGCTATCTACGGCCAGATCATCGGTCTCGCAGATTATGAGGTTCAAGGTGAAAGGGAACATAATGGGATTCGTCGAAGCGTCTACAGCGTCGCCCACCCGATCCGCAGACGCCTTTATCTGATCGGGGACGCGGCGCGTCCCAATTAACTGGATTTGCGCCGTCATTCTAGAGCGTGTGAATCCGTGGAGGTAGGAGCGCCGAGTACCGGCCCTGGGGAGAAGAGAATTGTCAGATCACATCAGCCGTAATCAGTCTGACGGGTTTGATTGTATCTAGCCGAGTCTCCGGTGTGGTGAGTCACGTCCAGGGCCACGCCGGTGCTGGCCGGGAGGAAGGCAGTTGGGTGGCGGACTGTAATGGCGGCAAGCTGTGGCCTTGTGCGTCTGCGTGAGAGAACGCAAAGAATACAAGTGTGACCGGCGTTGTCACCCTCACCTCTCCTTCCCTCCAGCACCGGGTCTCACCTCTCCTTCCCTCCGGCACCGGGTCTCACCTCTTCTTCCCTCCGGCACCGGGTCTCACCTTTCCTTCCAGCACCGTGTCTCACCTCTTCTTCCCTCCGGCACCGGGTCTCTCCTCTCCTTCCAGCACAGTGTCTTACCTCTCCTTCCAGCACCGTGTCTCACCTCTCCTTCCCTCAGCACCGGGTCTCTCCTCTCCTTCCAGCACCGTGTCTTACCTCTCCTTCCAGCACCGCGTCTCACCTCTTCTTTCCCCCCCCCATCGCGTCCCCCCTTTCCCTCCAGCACCGTGTCTCACCTCTCCTTCCCTCCAGCACCGGGTCTCACCTCTCCTTCCCTCCAGCACCTGGTCTCACCTTTCCTTCCCTCCAGCACCGGGTCTCACCTTTCCTTCCCTCCAGCACCGGGTCTCCCCTCTTCTTCCCTCCAGCACCGGGTCTCACCTCTCCTTCCCTCCAGCACCGGGTCTCCCCTCTTCTTCCCTCCAGCACCGGGGCTCACCTCTTCTTCCCTCCAGCACTGGGTCTCCCCTTTCTTTCCCTCCAGCACCGGGTCTCACCTCTCCTTCCCTCCAGCACCGGGTCTCCCCTCTTCTTCCCTCCAGCACCGGGGCTCACCTCTTCTTCCCTCCAGCACTGGGTCTCCCCTTTCTTTCCCTCCAGCACCGGGTCTCACCTCTCCTTCCCTCCAGCACCGGGTCTCCCCTCTTCTTCCCTCCAGCACCGGGGCTCACCTCTTCTTCCCTCCAGCACTGGGTCTCCCCTTTCTTTCCCTCCAGCACCGGGTCTCACCTCTCCTTCCCTCCAGCACCGGGTCTCCCCTCTTCTTCCCTCCAGCACCGGGGCTCACCTCTTCTTCCCTCCAGCACTGGGTCTCCCCTTTCTTTCCCTCCAGCACCGGGTCTCACCTCTCCTTCCCTCCAGCACCGGGTCTCCCCTCTTCTTCCCTCCAGCACCGGGGCTCACCTCTTCTTCCCTCCAGCACTGGGTCTCCCCTTTCTTTCCCTCCAGCACCGGGTCTCACCTCTCCTTCCCTCCAGCACCGGGTCTCCCCTCTTCTTCCCTCCAGCACCGGGGCTCACCTCTTCTTCCCTCCAGCACTGGGTCTCCCCTTTCTTTCCCTCCAGCACCGGGTCTCACCTCTCCTTCCCTCCAGCACCGGGTCTCCCCTCTTCTTCCCTCCAGCACCGGGGCTCACCTCTTCTTCCCTCCAGCACTGGGTCTCCCCTTTCTTTCCCTCCAGCACCGGGTCTCACCTCTCCTTCCCTCCAGCACCGGGTCTCCCCTCTTCTTCCCTCCAGCACCGGGGCTCACCTCTTCTTCCCTCCAGCACTGGGTCTCCCCTTTCTTTCCCTCCAGCACCGGGTCTCACCTCTCCTTCCCTCCAGCACCGGGTCTCCCCTCTTCTTCCCTCCAGCACCGGGGCTCACCTCTTCTTCCCTCCAGCACTGGGTCTCCCCTTTCTTTCCCTCCAGCACCGGGTCTCACCTCTCCTTCCCTCCAGCACCGGGTCTCCCCTCTTCTTCCCTCCAGCACCGGGGCTCACCTCTTCTTCCCTCCAGCACTGGGTCTCCCCTTTCTTTCCCTCCAGCACCGGGTCTCACCTCTCCTTCCCTCCAGCACCGGGTCTCCCCTCTTCTTCCCTCCAGCACCGGGGCTCACCTCTTCTTCCCTCCAGCACTGGGTCTCCCCTTTCTTTCCCTCCAGCACCGGGTCTCACCTCTCCTTCCCTCCAGCACCGGGTCTCCCCTCTTCTTCCCTCCAGCACCGGGGCTCACCTCTTCTTCCCTCCAGCACTGGGTCTCCCCTTTCTTTCCCTCCAGCACCGGGTCTCACCTCTCCTTCCCTCCAGCACCGGGTCTCCCCTCTTCTTCCCTCCAGCACCGGGGCTCACCTCTTCTTCCCTCCAGCACTGGGTCTCCCCTTTCTTTCCCTCCAGCACCGGGTCTCACCTCTCCTTCCCTCCAGCACCGGGTCTCCCCTCTTCTTCCCTCCAGCACCGGGGCTCACCTCTTCTTCCCTCCAGCACCAGGTCTCACCTCTTCTTCCCTCCAGCACTGGGTCTCCCCTTTCTTTCCCTCCAGCACCGGGTCTCACCTCTCCTTCCCTCCAGCACCGGGTCTCACCTCTCCTTCCCTCCAGCACCGGGTCTCACCTCTTCTTCCCTCCAGCACCGGGTCTCACCTCTTCTTCCCTCCAGCACCGGGTCTCACCTCTTCTTCCCTCCAGCACCGGGTCTCACCTCTCCTTCCCTCCAGCACCGGGTCTTACCTTTCCTTCCCTCCAGCACCGGGTCTCACCTCTCCTTCCCTCCAGCACCGGGTCTCCTCTTTGGCTGTGCCGGTGGCCATGTGCCAGTCAGGAGACAGCCCTCCTGATTGGCTTTACATTGCAACGCAACACGTGACTTGCCTATGGTGAGCCCCCTGCTGAAGTAGCCTTCCATGTCCTCCATGCCTGCCTTCAGGTCTGTGTGCCCAGAGCTTCTTCTGTTGCCGGTGATCCCAGTGCACTCTTGTGCCCGCCTAATTCCAGTGACCCTTCGAGCATCCCGTGTCATCCGGCAACCCCAGTGTGCCCGCACCCCATGACACCAGTTATCTGGTGTCTCCAGTGCTCCTCTAAACATCCTGTGACCCCATTGTGCCCCATGTCTTCAGTGACCCTTGAACATCTTATGTCATCCAGTGCCACCAGTGCGCCCACACCCAGTGCACCCCATGACTCCAGTGACCTCTGAGCATTCCGTCTTATCTGGTGACCCTTGTGTGCCTGTGACTCTGGTGACCTCTGAGCACTGGGTGTCATTTGGTGACCTCAGTGTGACCACACCCCATGACACCAGTGACATCTGAACATTCTGAGTCATCTTGTGACCCCAGTGTGCCCCCTGTCTTCAGTGACCTCTGAGCATTCCGCGTCATCTGGTGACCCTAGTGTGATCCGGATCTCCAGTGACCCCTAAGTATCCCGCGTCATGTGGTAATCTCCAATGCACCAGTATACTGGGTCTCCAGTGACCCCTGTGCTTTCTGTGTCATCTGGTGACCTCCAGTGACCTCTGAGCATCCTGTGCCATCTTGTGACCCCATTGTCTTCAGTGACCCCAGTGCGCCCCATGTCTTCAGTGACCCTTGAGCATCTTGTGTCATCATGTGCTACCAGTGCGCCCACACCCAGCGCACCCCATGACTCCAGTGACCTCTGAGCATTCCGCATCATTTGGCAACCTTAGAGTGCCTGTGACTCTGGTGACCTCTGGTGACCCTAGTGTGCTCCGTGTCTCCTGTGACCCCTAAGTATCCCGCGCCATGTGGTAATCTCCAATGCACCAGTATACTGGGTCTCCAGTGACCCCTGTGCATTCTCTGTCATCTGGTCACCCCAGTGTGCCCCCTGTCTTCAGTGATCCTTGAGCATCATGTGCCACCAGTGCTCCCACACCCAGCACACCCCATGACTCCATTGACCTCTGAGCATCCTGTGCCATCTTGTGACCCCAGTGCGCCCCATGTCTTCAGTGACCTTTGAGCATCTTGTGTCATCATGTACCACCAGTGCGCCCACACCCAGCGCACCCCATGACTCCAGTGACCTCTGAGCATTCCGCATCATTTGCCAACCTTAGTGTGCCTGTGACTCTGGTGACCTCTGAGCATCCTGTTTCATCCGGCGGCCCTAATGTGCTCCGTGTCTCCAGTGACCCCCTGTGCATCCTGTGTCATCTGGTGACCTCTGAGCATCCTGTGTCCTCCAGTGTCATCCGCTGCAACTCCGGTGACCTCTGAGCATGCTGTGTTATCTGGTGACCCTAGTCCGCCTGTGACCTCTGAGCATTCCGTGTCATCTAGTGACCCTAGTGTGCTCCGTGTCTCCTGTGACCCCTAAGTATACTTTGTCATGCAGTAATCTCCACTGCACCAGTATACCGGGTCTCCAGTGACCCCCTGTGTCATCTGGTGACCCCCAGTGTCTCCAGTGACCTCTGAGCATCCTGTGTCCTCCAGTGTGCACGCTGTTACTCCGGTGACCTCTGAGCATGCTGTGTCATTTGGTGACCCCAGCGCACCCCTGTGTGCCACCTCTCTTCAGAGCATCCTGTCATCAAGTGACGCCTAGTGTGCCCCATGGACCTCCATGACACCTGTGTCTCCCCGCAGTCTCTGGCACCCCCCCACAGTCCTCTGGTCTGCTACACTCGTCAGGTCCTCTCCCTCCATCTCCTGCCCGGTCCTTCTCCCTGCTGACATGGACAGCAGGGTGAATTTTGTTTTATTCCTGCAGCTAGGGAACCGGTGTCCCCTCTTCTAGGGTGCATCTTGGGGGGGGGGGGCAAGGAACTGGAGGGATCCGCATTGTATCTCAAAGCCTTCCTTCCTTTATTGGGCCGGGGTTCCGCTTTAAACCTCCAGCCAGAGACTAAGACATCAGTATTTTGTGGCCCCTTTGGCCATTGTCCCGGCCAGCAGCCG
>NW_017308875.1:68940-69141 GCF_000935625.1 Nanorana parkeri | reverse complement strand
GCGAGGGAACCGGGGTCCCCTCTTCGAGGGGGCCTTTTTGGGGGGGGGGGACAAGGACTGGAGGTATCCGCATTGTATCTCAAAGCCTTCCTTCCTTTATTGGGCCGGAGTTCCGCTTTAAACCTCCAGCCAGAGACTAAGACATCAGTATTTTGTGGCCCCTTTGGCCATTGTCCCGGCCAGCAGCCGCCGAATGTGGGG
>NW_017308875.1:68167-68473 GCF_000935625.1 Nanorana parkeri | reverse complement strand
GAGAAGCTGATGGTATTTAATGATCATTATAATGCATTGCTGGGACTTGTAGTCCCGCATAGCTGGTGGTATTCGATGATACAGCAATAGCACCAACTACGCGGGACTACAACTCCCAGCAATACATTACGAAGCGGGGAGTCACCAGCGCCAATACTGGGCATGTACACACCCCCCCATACTAAACGCAGATACCGGCAACTACATTTTCAAACTGAAGCGGCTGCCTGAGGTCCCGCGCTTGCTGGGGACCTCGGCAGACTTCCCGTTAACCACGCGGTGCCTGTTTATAGTGCCTTCCCGGGG
>NW_017308875.1:67313-68142 GCF_000935625.1 Nanorana parkeri | reverse complement strand
GAGGTCAGACGCCCGACTGAAGCTCATTCCGCGCGTCTCCAATCCTCACTTTGAAAGTTTGGGTCGCTCCCAATCCTCGGCACGTTATCTAAGCAGACAGAGGCTTTCGCTCGCTGCGTCCGCCCGAAAAGATCCGTGACCCGTTCAGCGGCTGCATCACACCCGATTGATCCGCAGCGCCGCGTCTCGGGGGTTCTATCGATGGGGATTAGGAGTTTAGCGGTCATCTGGAGGGCAAAGGGAGGAAGCCAGTGTGATGAATGAAGGAACAGCCTGATATCTACAGCGTCCAGGGACCCGGAGTCCTGGAGAGATTAGAATGCGTCCTGTCATATGTGTGTAGACAGAGATGGAGAGAGAGAGGAAGGGAGAGAGAGAGAGAGAGAGGAGGGGAGAGAGGAGGAGAGAGCAGGAGAGGAAGGGAGAGAGCAGGAGAGGAAGAGAGAGAGAGCAGGAGAGGAAGAGAGAGAGAGCAGGAGAGGAAGAGAGAGAGAGCAGGAGAGGAAGAGAGAGAGAGCAGGAGAGGAAGAGAGAGAGAGCAGGAGAGGAAGAGAGAGAGAGCAGGAGAGGAAGAGAGAGAGAGCAGGAGAGGAAGAGAGAGAGAGCAGGAGAGGAAGAGAGAGAGAGCAGGAGAGGAAGAGAGAGAGAGCAGGAGAGGAAGAGAGAGAGAGCAGGAGAGGAAGAGAGAGAGAGGAGGAGAGGAAGGGAGAGAGCAGGAGAGGGAGGGAGAGAGCAGGAGAGGAAGGGAGAGAGCAGGAGAGGAAGAGAGAGCGGGAGAGGAAGGGAGAGAGCAGGAGAGGAAGAGAGAGAGGGAGAGGAAGGGGGAGGG
>NW_017308875.1:66053-67258 GCF_000935625.1 Nanorana parkeri | reverse complement strand
GAGAGGGAGGGAGAGGGGGGGAGAGGGAGGGAGAGAGGAGGAGAGGAAGGGAGAGGAAGGGAGAGAGCAGGAGAGGAAGGGAGAGAGGGAGAGGAAAGGAGAGAGGGAGAGGAAGGGAGAGAGCAGGAGAGGAAGGGATAGAGCAGGAGAGGGAGGGAGAGAGCGGGAGAGGAAGGGAGAGCAGGAGAGGAAGGGAGAGAGCAGGAGAGGAAGGGAGAGAGAGAGAGGAAGAGAGAGAGCGCAGGAGAGGAAGAGATAGCAGGAGAGGAAGGGAGAGAGCAGGAGAGGAAGGGAGAGAGTAGGAGAGGAAGGGAGAGAGCAGGAGAGGAAGGGAGAGGAAGGGAGAGAGGGAGAGGAAGGGAGAGCAGGAGAGGAAGGGGGAGAGGAAGGGAGAGAGGGAGAGGAAGGGAGAGAGGGAGAGGAAGGGAGAGAGGGAGAGGAAGGGAGAGAGCAGGAGAGGAAGGGAGAGAGCAGGAGAGGAAGGGAGAGAGGGAGAGGAAGGGAGAGAGCAGGAGAGGGAGGGAGAGGAAGGGAGAGAGAGGCGAGAGAGAGAGGAGAGGAAGGGAGAGAGGGAGAGGCGAGAGAGAGGGAGAAGAAGGGAGAGAGAGGGAGAGAGAGAGCAGGAGAGGAAGAGAGAGAGCGCAGGAGAGGAAGGGAGAGAGGGAGAGGCGAGAGAGAGAGGGAGAGGAAGGGAGAGAGGGAGAGGAAGGGAGAGAGAGAGAGGCGAGAGGAAGGGAGAGAGGGAGAGCAAGAGGGAGAGGGAGGGAGAGGAAGTGAAAGAGAGAGATTAGAATGTGTTATGTCATATATGTAGACAGAGAGGAAAGAGAGAAATAAGGAGAGAGAGCATGAGAGGGAGAGAGAGCAGGAGAGAGAGAAGAGATAAAGGGGAGAGAGAGAAGGAGAGAGGTGAATGGAGGAAGAACGAGAAAAAGGGAGAGAGATTGAGGGGAAGGCAAGAGAGAGAAGAGAGAAAACCAGAACGGTAAAGAAATAGGAGAGGAGGAGAGGAAAAAAGATAGGGAGAAAGGAGGGCAAAAAGAGAGAATAAAAGAAAGAGAATGAGAGGGAGAGAGAGAGAGAGGACAGAAAGATATAGAAGAGGCCAGAGTGAGAGATACACACACACACACACACACACACACACACACACACACACATACATACATATACACACACACACACACACATACACACACCCATAT
>NW_017308875.1:61369-65794 GCF_000935625.1 Nanorana parkeri | reverse complement strand
ACATATATACACACACACACACACACACACACACACATATATATACACACACATGTATACACACACACACACATGTATACACACACACACACATGTATACACACACACACACACATGTATACACACACACACACACACATGTATACACACACACACATATATATACACACACACACATATATATACACACACACACACACAGATATATATACACACACATATATACACACACATATATACACACACGTATATACACACACACATATATACACACACACATATATACACACACGCACACACACACATACATATATACACACACATACATATATACACACACACACACATTTCTCCTCCCAGTAATTACTCGTTGTGCTCTTTGAAGATCGGACCGTCTCCGAGTAACGCGGCAGGACCTGATGATGTAACCGTTTATATATCTTGGAGAGGAAGGGAGAGAGCAGGAGAGGAAGGGAGAGAGGGAGAGGAAGGGAGAGAGGGAGAGGAAGGGAGAGAGCGGGAGAGGAAGGGAGAGAGCAGGAGAGGAAGGGAGAGAGCAGGAGAGGAAGGGAGAGAGGGAGAGGAAGGGAGAGAGCAGGAGAGGGAGGGAGAGGAAGGGAGAGAGAGGCGAGAGAGAGAGGAGAGGAAGGGAGAGAGGGAGAGGCGAGAGAGAGGGAGAAGAAGGGAGAGAGAGGGAGAGAGAGAGCAGGAGAGGAAGAGAGAGAGCGCAGGAGAGGAAGGGAGAGAGGGAGAGGCGAGAGAGAGAGGGAGAGGAAGGGAGAGAGGGAGAGGAAGGGAGAGAGAGAGAGGCGAGAGGAAGGGAGAGAGGGAGAGCAAGAGGGAGAGGGAGGGAGAGGAAGTGAAAGAGAGAGATTAGAATGTGTTATGTCATATATGTAGACAGAGAGGAAAGAGAGAAATAAGGAGAGAGAGCATGAGAGGGAGAGAGAGCAGGAGAGAGAGAAGAGATAAAGGGGAGAGAGAGAAGGAGAGAGGTGAATGGAGGAAGAACGAGAAAAAGGGAGAGAGATTGAGGGGAAGGCAAGAGAGAGAAGAGAGAAAACCAGAACGGTAAAGAAATAGGAGAGGAGGAGAGGAAAAAAGATAGGGAGAAAGGAGGGCAAAAAGAGAGAATAAAAGAAAGAGAATGAGAGGGAGAGAGAGAGAGAGGACAGAAAGATATAGAAGAGGCCAGAGTGAGAGATACACACACACACACACACACACACACACACACACACACACATACATACATATATACACACACACACACACACACACACACACATATATATACACACACATGTATACACACACACACACATGTATACACACACACACACATGTATACACACACACACACACATGTATACACACACACACACACACATGTATACACACACACACATATATATACACACACACACATATATATACACACACACACACACAGATATATATACACACACATATATACACACACATATATACACACACGTATATACACACACACATATATACACACACACATATATACACACACGCACACACACACATACATATATACACACACATACATATATACACACACACACACATTTCTCCTCCCAGTAATTACTCGTTGTGCTCTTTGAAGATCGGACCGTCTCCGAGTAACGCGGCAGGACCTGATGATGTAACCGTTTATATATCTCCGGATGAAATGTCAGAGGAATCGCGATGTTGCGCTGTAAAGGGCGCTGCGTCTAAACTTACAAAAAAAAAGTCAGACCTGTGGGGAGCTGCCAGTGTGCGTGTAGCGCGGACCAGCACATTGAAAGGTTACCGACATCACACAAATCTACCGTATGACTCCACACACCGGATCCCAACACGGCCCCCCCTCCCTGCACACCGCCTGCCTGGGAGCTGAATAGGTCACCGGTATGTGCAATCTTAAGATGGCGACTCCAGGGTCTGATTGCCTGGGTGTAGATTGAACGGTTTGTATGGAGGTTTGCGGCACAGTCCCGTTCACCTCTATGGTGGTGCCACCTACCAAATGCGGCATGCGTTATGGCGGCTGCGGCCATGTATACGGCACTATGTAGCCGCAATGGTAGATTGCAGCAGTAAAACCGTGAATCAACCGTCTGATTTTACCGCCCGCCAGCCGGGATCTTAGTCCGTAAAATTTGCATCCAATCCGGAGTCCTTCACGCCACAGGAGATTGTACAATCAGATTGTAACGCATTACATTGTGTACATGGGACTGATTTATAGGTAACAGCGGCCGTTAAATTACGTATGCGTGTGTAGCTGACATGACAAAATGGTGGCCTTGGAAGAAAACAGGTTTTTTTTCCCCTCTTGTAACGCGAGCCGATATCAGCGTCTGGATCTGCGTTACGCGAACAGATATGTATGTGTCTAACGCCCGGCGGAGTGATTTACGAGGCTCCCTCATCTCCCTCCCAGGTCCTTTTTCCACAAACATGGCCGCTGCTGAGCTAGGCCCAAGCCTCAGCTGCGAGGCCTGGCAGACATTTTTTTAAAATCCCTGATGTTTCCTGTTCCCTGGGATCCGCCTGACGAGTGATAAATGACACTTTGACCCCGCTGTGCCTACATCTGCTTCCTGTTTTTGTTCCAGGCTTCTCGCCCGCTAGTAGGCCGAGGATGGCTCAGTTCGGGTCAGATATATATATATATATATATACAGCTGGGGGAAGTGTGTCAGGTCCGTTAAGAGCCCGCCACCTGCGGCCGCCCTCCTGACCCCGACGGTGATGTCACTGCGCCATTTTGGCGTGAAAAACATTTGTGTGAAAACACGCAGGTGTCTGGGGGCGCCGTGGTAACCGCCCCTCGGCTTGGCAACGGGCCCTGTTTATCGTGGGAGTGTTTTGAGGGCCCGTTCATGAAGGAGTTAAAACACGTACGCGGGTTGACCGATGTTTTTCACATTCGTTTTATGGTTGACGCGCTTTAGTGCTTTGTTTTATAAGAGACTCGAGTGTCACTTTAACGGGCCTGATGGCGATGACAGCGCCATGACAACATGCGTTACAAAAGCATGCCAATGCGCTTTGATAGCACACGCAAACACGCACGGATAGGTGTAATTTTGGTCTGGGTCGCCATTACAGCCAGTATTTCGGTTTGGTTCTTTGACCTATTCTTGGCAAACGGTTGCTGAAATTTGATTGGCTACTCCGAGCAACACAGGTTCTTTCCTTCCCAAGGTTTCCTCTTCTTTGTGGTGTTCTCGGCGATCAGCGAGGGGGCGTGGCCTGTCCATATGCAGCTTGTCCCGATTTTTGTTGGTCTTTGTATATACAAAGTCAAAGCTTGGGGCTTCCTTTTATAAAGACTGGTCACTGCTTCTCTCTCTCTCTCCTTGTACAGGGTGACTGGTCTTGTCTCCGCCCCCTCCTGTAATAAAGACCGATCACTGCTTCTCTCTCTCCTTGTGCAGGGTGACTGGTCTTGTCTCCGCCCCCTCCTGTAATAAAGACCACTCACTGCTGCTCTCTCTCTCTCCTTGTGCAGCGTGACTGGTCTTGTCGCCGCCCCCTCCTGTAATAAAGACTGCTCACTGCTCCTCTCTCTCCTTGTGCAGGGTGACTGGTCTTGTTTCCGCCCCCTCCTGTAATAAAGACCGGTCACTGTTGCTCTCTCTCTCCTTGTGCAGGGTGACTGGTCTTGTCTCCGCCCCCTCCTGTAATAAAGACCGCTCACTGCTTCTCTCTCTCCTTGTGCAGGGTGACTGGTCTTGTCTCCGCCCCCTCCTGTAATAAAGACCGGTCACTGTTGCTCTCTCTCTCCTTGTACAGGGTGACTGGTCTTGTCTCCGCCCCCTCCTGTAATAAAGACCGCTCACTGCTTCTCTCTCTCCTTGTGCAGGGTGACTGGTCTTGTCTCCGCCCCCTCCTGTAATAAAGACCGGTCACTGTTGCTCTCTCTCTCCTTGTACAGGGTGACTGGTCTTGTCTCCGCCCCCTCCTGTAATAAAGACCGGTCACTCCCGCTCTCTCTCCTTGTGCAGGGTGACTGGTCTTGTCTCCGCCCCCTCCTGTAATAAAGACCGGTCACTCCCGCTCTCTCTCCTTGTGCAGGGTGACTGGTCTTGTCTCCGCCCCCTCCTGTAATAAAGACCGCTCACTGCTTCTCTCTCTCCTTGTGCAGCGTGACTGGTCTTGTCTCTAAAAGTCATAAAAACATTTTGACCCAAAAGCTGGATAGGGGGGAAGTAAGCCAAAAACCACGCAGCGCTAATAAGCAGCCGCGTTCCGTTGTCGGCTCTGCGCGCGTTCTAACCTGCCCGCTCCCCGCCGCGGCAGATGAAGGCTTGTTAGGGTCCGTTAAGGACCAGGGAAGACGCCGGAGGAAGGAGCGTGGATCAGAATCAATCAACGCTTGTAATTCTCGCCTCCTGAGCCCAT
>NW_017308875.1:59632-60733 GCF_000935625.1 Nanorana parkeri | reverse complement strand
AAATGTCACCATCTTCTTGTCCCTGGGGGGGGGTAAAGCCTGTGGGTGTCAGAGTCTTGCAATGCCTCATGGGACGGGTAGTTCTGCCACAGCTGGAGGGCCGAGGTTGCCCACCCCTGCTTTGGGTCAAGGCGGAGGGGCAATAAGGATAAGTGTATCTTGTCCTAAAGGGCACTTACCCTTTGCAACGGCAACTTCCCTACTGTCCACTTCAGAGGAGAGTTCCCTCATTCATCCCTATGGGCGATCCGGCCCGTAGCAACGGCCTCTAGGCATCCACCGGAGTACAGCTCAGCCCATTCATCCCTATGGGCAATCCGGCCCATTGCAACTGCCTCTAGGCATCCAGCAGAGTACCGTTCCCCATTCATCCCTATGGCCGATCCGGCCCATTGCAACGGCCTCTGGGTGCCCAGCGGAGTACAACTCACCCCATTCATCCCTATGGGCGATCCGGCCCATTGCAACGGCCTCTGGGTGCCCAGCGGAGTACAACTCACCCCATTCATCCCTATGGGCGATCCGGCCCATTGCAACGGCCTCTGGGTGCCCAGCGGAGTACAACTCACCCCATTCATCCCTATGGGCGATCCGGCCCATTGCAACGGCCTCTGGGCGCCCAGCGGAGTACAACTCACCCCATTCATCCCTATGGGCGATCCGGCCCATTGCAACGGCCTCTGGGCGCCCAGCGGAGTACAACTCACCCCATTCATCCCTATGGGCGATCCGGCCCATTGCAACGGCCTCTGGGCGCCCAGCGGAGTACAACTCACCCCATTCATCCCTATGGGCGATCCGGCCCATTGCAACGGCCTCTGGGCGCCCAGCGGAGTACAGTTCCCTTGTTCATCCCTATGGGTGATCCGGCCCGTTGCAACGACCTTTAGGCATCTAGCAGAGTAAAACTCATCCCATTCATCCCTATGGGCAATCTGGCCCGTTGCCATGGGCTCTGGGTGCCCAGTGGAGTACAGCTCCCCCCATAGGAATGAATAGGACCACGGCATTAGGGAGATGGCCCAATGGGGAAGTTTTTTGAGCAAAGCCCACAGAGGGCCGGGCAGTGAATATGGCTGGAAAGGGGGGAGGGGTGGGTAA
>NW_017308875.1:57366-59574 GCF_000935625.1 Nanorana parkeri | reverse complement strand
CGGAGTTGTCCGCGGCGCTCGGGGGAGAAGGACGCCCCATGCGTATTGGGGCCATCCGTCAGTCTGCCGCCGCAGGCTCTGCATGGCGGCCGACGCGTTCCCGTCCTCGCAGTACAAGGCTTCCCAGGGGGGGACCGCGGAGCTGTCTGGACGGCCGAGCTCGTCGCTCGCGGCCCGTTACGTCCATTGTCTCCGCCTTCCGCGGAGGAAAAGGCGACGGTGACAAAAGTGGTCTGGGCGGGGAAAAGAAGCGCGCCGGCGTCATTCTGAAAGGCGTGAAATGCTTCCTGCACAAGGAGAGAGAGCGGCAGTGACCTGTCTTTATTACAGGAGGGGGCGGAGACAAGACCGGTCACCCTGCACAAGGAGAGAGAGCGGCAGTGACCTGTCTTTATTACAGGAGGGGGCGGAGACAAGACCGGTCACCCTGCACAAGGAGAGAGAGCGGCAGTGTAGAGAGAGTCCTGTAACTTCTCATTACCCGTTGCTCAGCCCTAATAGGACACCTCCATCTTTTTCAGGGCGGCCATGATGCTTGTTACAGGAGGTTAAGGCACAAGGTGAGAGTCATTATATGGCGTTGCCCTCTATGGGGGTCCAGTAGCCATATAGTGGGACTGATGGAAGCAAAGACTGAAACAGGAAGCAGGCGGCGCTCCTTATGTTCGTCTGCCTATGATTTGTGTTTTTTTTAGGTGGAGTTCCCCTTTAAGCACGGCACGACGATGGCGCTTAAAATCAAACACTTGCGTTAACAGCTGTCTTTGCAATTTGGCGCGCGCCAGCGAGGGGGGCCACGTCCCGCCCCCAGGAGCCCGAACGGACAGAAGGCAGCTGCACTCATAAGAGCCCTTCAAAAGATGGCGACTTTCCCTCTCGTTGTGCAACCGGATCCCTCCAAAGCGGCGTCAGGAACCGCACACACGTGAACGCGGCCCAGAAGGCCGATACACCAACCCCCCTCCCGCGCGCGCGGCCGCCATCAGCACAAATCTTCTTACCCAGAGCGCACTGCTTGGTGGCATAATGGACGGACATAATAATGCGGCGCCGCTGTCAGGCTCCCTACGGAAGCCATTGTGCTGTCCGGCGGCCGCCGCGTAATTGCATTTGTCATCGGTTATTCTCCGCGCGCGCTGGGAACCAGCCGCCAGATCGCCGGCTCCGTGTAAATGACAGCGTGACATTAGTAAAGGGCGCTGAAGGACGACGACGCTCTGTAACGCTCTGTCAGGAGGAAACGGCTCAGGGGGAAGAAGGGGCGTGACACCAGTTTTACCAATTCGCCCGACATCTTCTACAGGTGTCACCCCCGCTGGCCATATGTCCGCGGCTATGCCAGGCCAGGGTGTGTGTTTTATATCTAGGCTGAGTATTTGTTTTTGTAATCATTTCATATTTGTATTTTTTTTTTATATATTGATGCGTGTGTGGAAGCTAACAAATGAAGGTGGAAAATTCCTTTAAGGCAGATTATGCCGGAAAGGGTTATACAAAATCAAACACTTGCGTTAACAGCTGTCTTTGCAATTTGGCGCGCGCCAGCGAGGGGGGCCACGTCCCGCCCCCAGGAGCCCGAACGGACAGAAGGCAGCTGCACTCATAAGAGCCCTTCAAAAGATGGCGACTTTAATTCGCCGGCGCGCTTATTCCAGCACGGCTGGGAAAACGCACGGCGAGCCCCTGCCGCATCGCAGGGGGGAGGGGTATTAGCGTGGGTTGGAATTAATCATTCCCGGCCACAAGGCGAATAATCGCACCGCCAATAAAGCCCCCTGCGCTATATCCGCCGGCCTCGCTTGACTTTTTTATGCTCTTTCCTTGTTACCGCCGAGACGAGGCCGTATTCCCAAATAACGCAGGAGAGGGGGGGAAATGGCCGCCGGGTCAGAGAGGAGCGTCCGCGATCGATGAAGATCAGAAAAGTGAGCGAGATCTGCCTTCGGAGACTATTAAACGCCGCGCAAACTTAGACGGGGGCAGCCGTAATCGATCAGAGCGGCCGCATGAAAGAATAACTAACCCGGCTATGGAGCGTCGGCGCGCCGCCGCTAAAATCTCTCCGGGGCGCCATCGCATAAATATATAAAGACGTAGGGATCGGAGATAAACGGAGATCAGAACGCGTTCTGGAGCCCGACTTCCGCTGAAACTTTTCATGCTGTACAGAGCTGGGAAGGGTCTGTGTCCACGCTGGGGGAGGGGGGG
>NW_017308875.1:56778-57234 GCF_000935625.1 Nanorana parkeri | reverse complement strand
GGGAAGGTTTGTTGTCCCCGGGGGGGGGGGGGGGGGGGGGGAGTGTAGGGTGTTTGTTACCTTCACTTCCTGGTGGTGTGTGACCAGGACAGGAAGTGGAAACTAGGCACTGGATATGAATCCTCAACTGATATGAGGGACCTCTTGGGGATCTCCACAAAGCGGGGAACCCCTGGGGACAGGGGGTCACCCGAATCGAGACGTCTATGCGTATTTGAGCGGGAAGGACGATCTGTGATGACCGTCGCCATGGCGACACAATCAATACGTTTCTATGCAAGGTTTAGAAAGTCTCGTCTGGCTGGAAAAGTCATGTGACTATGCGGGGGAAAGTCATGTGACTATGCGGGGGAAAGTCATGTGACTATGCGGGGGAAAGTCATGAGACTCTGCGGGGAAAAGTCATGTGACTATGCGGGGAAAGTCATGTGACTATGCGGGGAAAGTCATGTGACT
>NW_017308875.1:51382-52071 GCF_000935625.1 Nanorana parkeri | reverse complement strand
AAAATCAAACACTTGCGTTAACAGCTGTCTTTGCAATTTGGCGCGCGCCAGCGAGGGGGGCCACGTCCCGCCCCCAGGAGCCCGAACGGACAGAAGGCAGCTGCACTCATAAGAGCCCTTCAAAAGATGGCGACTTTAATTCGCCGGCGCGCTTATTCCAGCACGGCTGGGAAAACGCACGGCGAGCCCCTGCCGCATCGCAGGGGGGAGGGGTATTAGCGTGGGTTGGAATTAATCATTCCCGGCCACAAGGCGAATAATCGCACCGCCAATAAAGCCCCCTGCGCTATATCCGCCGGCCTCGCTTGACTTTTTTATGCTCTTTCCTTGTTACCGCCGAGACGAGGCCGTATTCCCAAATAACGCAGGAGAGGGGGGGAAATGGCCGCCGGGTCAGAGAGGAGCGTCCGCGATCGATGAAGATCAGAAAAGTGAGCGAGATCTGCCTTCGGAGACTATTAAACGCCGCGCAAACTTAGACGGGGGCAGCCGTAATCGATCAGAGCGGCCGCATGAAAGAATAACTAACCCGGCTATGGAGCGTCGGCGCGCCGCCGCTAAAATCTCTCCGGGGGGCCGTCGCATAAATATATAAAGACGTAGGGATCGGAGAGAAACGGAGATCAGAACGCGTTCTGGAGCCCGACTTCCGCTGAAACTTTTCATGCTGTACAGAGCAGGGAAGGGTC
>NW_017308875.1:48733-51317 GCF_000935625.1 Nanorana parkeri | reverse complement strand
TGGTGTGTGACCAGGACAGGAAGTGGAAACTAGGCACTGGATATGAATCCTCAACTGATATGAGGGACCTCTTGGGGATCTCCACAAAGCGGGGAACCCCTGGGGACAGGGGGTCACCCGAATCGAGACGTCTATGCGTATTTGAGCGGGAAGGACGATCTGTGATGACCGTCGCCATGGCGACACAATCAATACGTTTCTATGCAAGGTTTAGAAAGTCTCGTCTGGCTGGAAAAGTCATGTGACTATGCGGGGGAAAGTCATGTGACTATGCGGGGGAAAGTCATGTGACTATGCGGGGGAAAGTCATGTGACTATGCGGGGAAAAGTCATGTGACTATGCGGGGAAAGTCATGTGACTATGCGGGGAAAGTCATGTGACTATGCGGGGAAAGTCATGTGACTGTGCGGGAAAAGTGTCATGTGACTATGCCATGCTTTTGCCAATGGTTGCTCATGGGAGGGAAGACGGAAGTTTTCCTCCCCGGGGGGTCTTGGAAAGCCGCGAGGAATCTTGGAAGCGGTTGGAGGTTATACAAACTCCATGCAGACATGGTGGGAAGTGAACTCGGAACACAAGTGTACGTCTACACCGCCATATTGCGAACGCGGCCTTGTATGTTCTCGCCATCGTGGCGCAGGAGCCCCTTTGGGAAATCCCATCATCTCTCTGCCTCTGGGAGTCGTGCCTGTAATGCCTCATGGGACTTGTAGTTCCACAACAGTCGGAGTTGCCCCCCCCCTCCCCTGCTGTAACCCAACGCGTTGCGCCCGAAGCGTCGCCAGGAATACACTCGCTTCCCCCGGCCCGGCGTATCCATTTTTCACCGCGTCGGAATACTGCGAGCTCGTCCGCGGACGGGTTTAATCAGAAGGACGGCGGTCATTACTCTCCGTCCCGGGAGGTGGCGGCGCGGCATCTGCGCGCTCTGATCGATAGGCCGCGTCTCCCGGCAGGTAATGTGGTGATAACGCGTGTGTCACGGAGCATGCTGGCTACCGGGGCATGGCAAATGGGGAAGAGGAGGGAGCAGATGGGCCCGCCGGGATGGATCTGCATACTTATAGCTCCCGGCCCCGGGGAAGCGTTAACCCCTTCCCCCCCAATACTGAAATCTAAGAAAACGTCCTATCTGCAGCTCATCAGATGTGGCGGCCGCATTCGTTTTCTTTATTTTCCCCCTGGTGATCCGGCCAGGAGCACACTTCCTGTCTCAGGGTGACAACGCTCACTCGTCGTACTGCATCTATGGAGGAGCAGTGTTGTCACACTAGGACAGGGACTACAGAACACTTCCTGCTTCTCTTCTTCCCCATTACACAGGGTAGAGGTCAGGGGCGTCCCGAAGCCGGGTGCCACCCCGGAGCGGAGACCTCGCGCCACCCCGCATCATCGCGCCATCATCACGCATGCGCGGTCGTGTTATTGACGCCGGGTCCCCTCCTCTCTCCTGACACTGTCGGGCTCTCGGCCCATGACTTTTCATAGGGGGGGGGGGGGACCCAAAATGCACGTCAGCCATTTTGGTGTCATCCCCCCAATCCTCCTCTCTCCTGACACTGTCGGGCTCTCGGCCCATGACTTTTCATAGGGGGGGGGGGACACCAAAATGACTGTCAGTCATTTTGGTGTCATCCCTCCAACGGTGAGACCCGGGTGCGGGCCGCACCCCCCTTGTGACGCCACTCACCCCTCCAATGGTGGCACCCGGGTGTGAGGTCACACCACTTTCAGGCCCCCCCCCCATTCCTGATCATTCTCCCATGGAGCCAACAGTCCATGTCCCTGTGGCCCCGCCCTCTCTCCGCACCACATGACCCTCTCTCCGCTTGGCTCTCAACAGCCCTGTTCTGCTCTGCAAAACCAGGTCACCTCCTGGCTCTCCCCTCTGAGGTGCCGCCTCTCCTCCCCTCTCACGTGCCGTGGGCTAGACGAAGATCTGGCTTCGGAAAGGTGGGCGATCTTAGCCCTGCTCCGATCTCTGACAAAATGGCGGCGCATACTTCCAACCTCGTGGCTCAATGTACAGTGACTCGGGTTCCTCTTCTCCTTCCTGGCAAGCCGTCCATCAAAGGCCCGGGAAGGAGAAGACAAGCTGCGGTGTGGCCGCGATGACACCTGAATGGTCTGCCAGCCGGGCTACATCCTGACCACAAGCGCATCATTCTATACCATAAGTTCAACCAATCCCTGCCTAGGTTAAGATGATGTCATCAGTCTACTGCAGGCCGAACAAAGTCCTTCCTCAGTCTCCTCTCTCCCTGAGTAGGAGGGCGTGTGTGGAAGCTAACAAATGAAGGTGGAAAATTCCTTTAAGGCAGATTATGCCGGAAAGGGTTAAGGTGCCGACAAGGAGCTCCATGGCGACCACCGCCGACCAGGGGACACGCCGGCCTTGTCACAGACGCTCGGCAGCCCCCGGGGAGCTGATCCTATTAGCCTGTCGCCTGCCACCGCCGACCTCTCCTCCGTAATACGGGTCGCGCAGCGTAAAGCTCGGCTCCTCCGCCGAGCGGGGTAATTAGCTCGGCCCGCGGCGCCTCGGCCCAACTTATTAGGGCTTAATGTGGCCTCCTCGGCCTG
>NW_017308875.1:45434-48325 GCF_000935625.1 Nanorana parkeri | reverse complement strand
TGGAAAAGCGGTTGCACGGCGTCTGCGGTTGAACGCGTCCCGTGGCGTATGAACCTTGACCTGCTTCGGGACCGGAGGCCTTGGCTACTGAATGGGCCCGTTCAGTAACCGGATTCCCTGATGGGCCCATTTCTGCCGCCCCCCTTTTCTGCATCGGGTGACTTGGCCAAGACATGAAACGTTGCATTGGGTTGACCATATTTGCGACTTGCCGCCAGCAGGGGGCAATCTCGAGGCTGCAGCTTTTTTAACCTTATGCCAAACGGACCCGAGCAGCAGGAGATCCGATGACAGGCGTTCTGTATGTGACACACAGCAAAGGGCATGCGGTGGGCGTGTTCAGGAATTCCTTCCCCCCTGCGATAAACCGGGGGGGTTCCCAGCTTGCCAGACTACCTATAAGCCAAAGCAGGCTGGACCGAGGCCTCACAGAAGGGGCTTCCTTCTCAATCTTAGCCGGAGGACAGCTTTATTGACAAAGACGACGTAACACTGTAGATGATGCTGCTACATTGACATATCTTCATAGAAAGGTCCTCCGACCCCTCCGCCTCCAGCATTGCTGCAGTGTAACAGCATCCTTATCAGCATTCTACATGACGGGAATCCCTAGACGTTTCCATGGCGATGGCACCCGGAATCACGCCAGAACGGAGGAAAATCAGGACTGAAGGGCGAGAATATCCCTGAAAACTCCGGACAAAATCAGATATATTTTACCCGAGTATTCTCTGCATTCAGCTGTATGGTTTTAAAGGGCCAGGCCACCCAAAACTGATATGTCAGCGCTGGAGAAGTAAACCGCATGTCTCAGGGTGTCTATTGGTGAGATCCCTGTGCTGAGTTCCCGGGTCTGTACACCCGCTGTGCCCATTATGAGGGCCTCCCACCACCCCTGTGCTGAGTTCCCGGGTCTGGACCCCCGCTGTGCCCATTATGAGGGCCTCCCACCACCCCTGTGCTGAGTTCCCGGGTCTGGACCCCCGCTGTGCCCATTATGAGGGCCTCCCACCACCCCTGTGCTGAGTTCCCGGGTCTGGACCCCCGCTGTGCCCATTATGAGGGCCTCCCACCACCCCTGTGCTGAGTTCCCGGGTCTGGACCCCCGCTGTGCCCATTATGAGGGCCTCCCACCACCCCTGTGCTGAGTTCCCGGGTCTGGACCCCCGCTGTGCCCATTATGAGGGCCTCCCACCACCCCTGTGCTGAGTTCCCGGGTCTGGACCCCCGCTGTGCCCATTATGAGGGCCTCCCACCACCCCTGTGCTGAGTTCCCGGGTCTGGACCCCCGCTGTGCCCATTATGAGGGCCTCCCACCACCCCTGTGCTGAGTTCCCGGGTCTGGACCCCCGCTGTGCCCATTATGAGGGCCTCCCACCACCCCTGTGCTGAGTTCCCGGGTCTGGACCCCCGCTGTGCCCATTATGAGGGCCTCCCACCACCCCTGTGCTGAGTTCCCGGGTCTGGACCCCCGCTGTGCCCATTATGAGGGCCTCCCACCACCCCTGTGCTGAGTTCCCGGGTCTGGACCCCCGCTGTGCCCATTATGAGGGCCTCCCACCACCCCTGTGCTGAGTTCCCGGGTCTGGACCCCCGCTGTGCCCATTATGAGGGCCTCCCACCACCCCTGTGCTGAGTTCCCGGGTCTGGACCCCCGCTGTGCCCATTATGAGGGCCTCCCACCACCCCTGTGCTGAGTTCCCGGGTCTGGACCCCCGCTGTGCCCATTATGAGGGCCTCCCACCACCCCTGTGCTGAGTTCCCGGGTCTGGACCCCCGCTGTGCCCATTATGAGGGCCTCCCACCACCCCTGTGCTGAGTTCCCGGGTCTGGACCCCCGCTGTGCCCATTATGAGGGCCTCCCACCACCCCTGTGCTGAGTTCCCGGGTCTGGACCCCCGCTGTGCCCATTATGAGGGCCTCCCACCACCCCTGTGCTGAGTTCCCGGGTCTGGACCCCCGCTGTGCCCATTATGAGGGCCTCCCACCACCCCTGTGCTGAGTTCCCGGGTCTGGACCCCCGCTGTGCCCATTATGAGGGCCTCCCACCACCCCTGTGCTGAGTTCCCGGGTCTGGACCCCCGCTGTGCCCATTATGAGGGCCTCCCACCACCCCTGTGCTGAGTTCCCGGGTCTGGACCCCCGCTGTGCCCATTATGAGGGCCTCCCACCACCCCTGTGCTGAGTTCCCGGGTCTGGACCCCCGCTGTGCCCATTATGAGGGCCTCCCACCACCCCTGTGCTGAGTTCCCGGGTCTGGACCCCCGCTGTGCCCATTATGAGGGGCTCCCATCATCCCTGTGCTGAGTTGCGGGTTCTGTGGTATAACGTGCTCCTCTATCCGCTCTCACAATTTTGGGAGGTGTGACTGTTCACCTTTTGCCCCATTAGACACAATTGTGGGAGGAGCAGTAAAGCGAAGGCTTGCCGCGCACTTGGCGCACCGCTGGTAATATGATCGATGTCACAGCGATGGCGCCGATTACGGCCCGCGGGCTGCCATCTTGAGGAGTGCCGTCCCCGTGCGACCTTGTGCTGATGACTATCCTCTGAAAGCCTAATTCCTGCCTTCCTGTCCCTGGTGACACCACGCTGGGAAAATAGCTAATGGCTCGTCTCGCTCCCCACTGTAATCTGCGTGCCGCCGTGTCGCGGCGAGGTGACCCCCGGGGCTGGAACATGACAAAGGGGCTGCTGGGCTTTAAATTCCAGGGCCGTGCGCAGACAAGTGCAATAAATAAAGCATTGGATGATGGTGGACTCTGGAGGGGGATTCTTCGCCGCCGCCGGCCGGATGCTGAGTGACAGCTGCTTGCGGGGTTTAGGGACCATTTTGGAGAGTTTCTTTTCTTCCCTTAATGTTCCATCAAACAGGACGGTCCCGCCCCCCC
>NW_017308875.1:42856-45361 GCF_000935625.1 Nanorana parkeri | reverse complement strand
GAGAGAGGAGAGAGAGAGAGGAATGAGAGAGGAGAGGGAGAGGAATGAGAGAGGAGAGGGAGAGAGGAGAGGAATGAGAGAGGAGAGAGAGAGAGGGGGAGAGGAATGAGAGAGGAGAGGGAGAGGAATGAGAGAGAGGAGAGGGAGAGGAATGAGAGAGAGAGAGAGAGAGAGAGAGAGAGAGAGGAATAAGAGAGGAGAGGGAGAGGAATGAGAGAGAGGAATGAGAGAGAGGAGAGGGAGAGGAATGAGAGAGGGAGAGGAATGAGAGAGAGGAGAGGGAGAGGAATGAGAGAGAAAGAGAGAGGAATGAGAGAGAGGAGAGGGAGAGGAATGAGAGGGAGAGAGGAGAGAGAAGAGTAAGAGGGAGAGGTAGAGAGAGTGACATAGAGAGGAATGAGAGAAGAGGGAAAGAAAAAGGAATGGCTGATAGAAGAATGAGAGAGAGAGGAGAGGAAGGGTGGGAACCCCTCATAATGGGCACAGCGGGTGTACAGACCCGGGAACTCAGCACAGGGATGGTGGGAGCTCCTCATAATGGGCACAGCGGGTGTACAGACCCGGGAACTCAGCACAGGCATGGCGGGAATTGAAGAGACCGCCAGGAGGTATAACTCCAATGCCTACCAATCACTGAAATGTCTGCTCAGGGTGGACCGACCCTTTAAATTCTCGCCAGATTTTTTTGAAAGGGTCATTCCACCCCATGCAGCAATCTTCCCCCCTCCCTCTATCTAAATGTCCCTGCTAATCCTGAAACCACTAAAGCAGAATCATCGTGTTCCTCCCGCAGCCTCGTATAATCTCCTCGGAGTCCGGCGAGCTTCGCTTGGCGCAGATCTCAGCTGGACAGTAATCACACTCCGTCCACCAGAGAACAGCGGAAGCGCGGCAGAAGAAATTAAAAGGCAGCGAGGAGGGGGAGGCGGCTCGCGGTAAAGGAGACAGTAAGGTCATCCCGCGCACAGTAATGACATTTGGGACCCTCCTGTGAGATCGTCCTTCAAGCCGCACCGTGGCGTCTTAAGAGTCGAGGAGCGATTTTTGTGGTTTTTTCCCCCCTTAAATCCGATTGCGGTAAAAGTTTGCCGCGATTCGCCCAAAATTTGCAACGACCGACCATCGATCTTCGAATGATCGCAAGCGTCAGATAATCACCATCAACGGGGGCCCTTCAGGTTACGTTGGCTTGGAAAATTCTGGCAAGCGCGCGGTTAACAGCGCCCGGGTGGCTGTTGTGAAATAAGCGCGGACGCCAGCCAACTCGGCATAATAATAAAAATACACATATTTTCCGCCTGTATTCGTTTTTCAGGCCCATTGCCCTCCTCCATCAGCTCGCAGTGTGTAAGGGACACTGCAAGCGATTGTTTTTTCGAGGGCCATTTGCCGCCGTTCCGCAGAGTAAGCTGAGCGCGCACAATGCAGCAGGCGGACGCGGGCTGTTACGCCGTCCCGTCGGGAGGCATTGACAATGTCCTAGAGGCATCTCTGCCTAAACGTAAGCTATTTACATGCCGCGTTAAATTAAGTGCCTGCTTCCTCTCCCGCGCTGCTTTTTCGCTTCGGGCTGCAGACGCCGAAATTTTGTCATGTCGGCGGGTTTCGCTCCGGCGCCGCTGCGTGAAATGTCAGAGCCATGAGCGGCGCGGCCTAGTGACTGCGAATGGCCACATTAGGGTTGCCGCCGGTCCGGGATTCACCTGGACAGTCCGGATTCTGAGTCCTGTATGTGCCGTGTCCAGGGGTCAGGCCAGCGGGAACCAGAACACAGGAGGTCACAGTGTCAGGTGGCCCGAGGGAACCACGGGGCATGGAGGAGGCGCAGGACACGGAGGAGGCGCGGGACACGGGGGGACGCTGGAAATCGGGGGGGCGAGGAGGTGTCTAAAGCACAGCGCGCAGATACATCTCAAAGGGCACAGGGGTTCTGCATCAGTCAGATGTGTTGCTCACTATCTCTCCTGACTGTCTCCCCTCACTCATCCTTCTGGCTGTCTCTCCTCTCCCTCGTGGCTGTTGCGCCTCACTCACTCTCCCATGGCCATCTCTCATCCTCCTGGCTGTCTCTCCTCGCTCATTCTCCTGGCTCTCTCTCCTCACTCATCCTCCTGGCTCTATCTCCTCACTCATCCTCCTGGCTGCCTCTCCTCACCCTCTCTTCTGGCTGTCTATCTTCGCTCTCTCTCCTGGCCATCTCTCCTCGCTCATCCTCCTGGCTGTCTCTCCTCACTCATCCTCCTGGCTGCCTCTCCTCACCCTCTCTTCTGGCTGTCTATCTTCGCTCTCTCTCCTGGCCATCTCTCCTCGCTCATCCTCCTGGCCGTCTCTCCACACTCATCCTCCTGGCTGTCTCTCCTCACTCTCATCCTCCTGGCTGTCTCTCCTCGCTCTCTTCTCCCCTGGCTGTCTCTCCTCGCTCTCTTCTCCCCTGGCTGTCTCTCCTCACTCATCCTCCTGGCTGTCTCTCCTCGCTGTCTCCCCTGGCTGCTCTATAACTCTCCT
>NW_017308875.1:36541-42799 GCF_000935625.1 Nanorana parkeri | reverse complement strand
TCCTCGCTCATCCTCCTGGCCGTCTCTCCACACTCATCCTCCTGGCTGTCTCTCCTCACTCTCATCCTCCTGGCTGTCTCTCCTCGCTCTCTTCTCCCCTGGCTGTCTCTCCTCGCTCTCTTCTCCCCTGGCTGTCTCTCCTCACTCATCCTCCTGGCTGTCTCTCCTCACTGTCTCCCCTGGCTGCCTCTCCTCACCCTCTCTTCTGGCTGTCTATCTTCGCTCTCTCTCCTGGCCATCTGTCCTCGCTCATCCTCCTGGCCGTCTCTCCACACTCATCCTCCTGGCTGTCTCTCCTCACTCTCATCCTCCTGGCTGTCTCTCCTCTCTCTCTTCTCCCCTGGCTGTCTCTCCTCGCTCTCTTCTCCCCTGGCTGTCTCTCCTCACTCATTCTCCTGGCTGTCTCTCCTCGCTGTCTCCCCTGGCTGCCTCTCCTCACCCTCTCTTCTGGCTGTCTATCTTCGCTCTCTCTCCTGGCTGTCTCTCCTCGCTCTCCTGGCTGTCTTTCCGCGCTCTCTCTCCTGGCTGTCTCTCCTCACTCTCTCTCTCCTGGCTGTCTCTCCTTGCTCGCTCTCCTGGCTGTCTTTCCTCGCCTACTCTCCTGGCTGTCTCTCCCCACCCTCTCTTCTGGCTGTCTATCTTCCCTGGATCAATAAATGAGCTCTGGCCTACTATAGTTTACCAGTACTCTGTGTCCTGCGCTTTTTACTTCCCCTCACGACAGACGCCAAACGCCCCGTGTTCGCGTTTGTGGCGCGCGTTTTACGGTTTGCTTTTGCCGGGCCTGGTTTTTAAACGGCGCCGGAGGATCAGCGACTGAAGGACTCGTTACTCCGCGGCGCTTATCGTTCAGAATGATTGATATGGTTCGCGGGATTCAGCAGATTTGTCAGCAGATAAAAATAAATAAGAACTAAAAGATGAATCCGCAGCATCAAGTGCCCGCCGGTCGTCCGCTGCCCCCGGCCTTGCCGCAGACGCCCCCGGGCGCTTTACCGCTTGCTAAACATCCCATTCGCTTTCCCCTCACCTGAGGATTAATATCCGGCGATTTAAATAATGGAATAATCCCGCATGTTAGCAAATGATGCTTTTCAGAGCGCAGCGCGCTCCTGCCTTCAATCTTCCGGGCCTTTCACGGATGTGATGGACGGCTCCCCAGGCAAAGCGTCGGCCGCCAGGGAGAGAGGCTCGGCGTTAGGTGAGCGCCCGACGTGGGATCCATCACGGTTATTTATTGTGTTTATCAACGCCGCTGCATATTTTTGAAAAGAGGCGGAGGTGTGAAGAGAGTTCAATGCGGTAAAAAAAAAAATCCGAACCCTGTTTGCCGTCAGGCGTTCTGTCAATACTTTTGATTGGAGGCGTTTTGTATCTGGGCTGCGCCGGGACATCTGTTGCCAAAATCGCAGAGGGAAAGGCTCAAAAAAATCTTCGCCGTCATTCGCTGCAGCGATGATTGCCGCGTCGCAGGGAGGCAGAGCGCGCGCATGTGATGGGAGAGTGAAAGCGAGGCCTCGTTTTATCCAGGACTCAGTCATCGGTTGTGCCTGATGAGGGCAAATTTACCCGTATGGTGGCGTAGGTTACTTCTTGGGGTGCCAGCTTCGCCCAACTGCCATGGCCATTACCGGGGCGAATGATGGCATTGCCGTTCTCCATAAAGAGACATCAGCCGCAGCCAGTGGGCAGACCCAGAAACTCCTTCTAGATATCTGTCCTCGAGATAAACCAGAACCAGATAGCGGATTTAACTCTCCAGCACCTACCAGACGGCAAATAATCAATGTTTGGTGGAGTCACCTTATAACCTCGGCAAACACTCATTAAGGAAGAAAGATTGGGCTGTACAATCCACCGACTGCAAACGCTGCAAAAAAGACAAACATGGCTCTTGTGTGATACTTGAAATGGTGAAAGTCCTCTTCCCAACGCACCAGGAATGTGTAGTAACAAGTCAGCATCATTATCCACAATTGTCCCTCTTCGGGACCCAAATCCCTCCACCCTGGTCTTCTCCACAACTGTCCCTCTTCTAGAACCAACTCCCTCCATCCCTCTCTCCTCCACAACTGTCCTTCTTTTAGAGCCAACTCCCTCCATCCCTCTCTACTCCACAACTGTCCCTCTTCTAGACCCAACTCCCTCCATCCCTCTCTCCTCCACAACTGTCCTTCTTCTAGACCCAAATCCCTCCATCCCTCTCTCCTCCACAACTGTCCCTCTTCTGGACCCAAATCCCTCCATCCCTCTCTCCTCCACAACTGTCCCTCTTCTAGACCCAAATCCCTCCATCCCTCTCTCCTCCACAACTGTCCCTCTTCTAGACCCAACTCCCTCCATCCCTCTCTCCTCCACAACTGTCCCTCTTCTAGACCCAAATCCCTCCATCCCTCTCTCCTCCACAACTGTCCCTCTTCTAGACCCAAATCCCTCCATCCCTCTCTCCTCCACAACTGTCCCTCTTCTAGACCCAAATCCCTCCATCCCTCTCTCCTCCACAACTGTCCCTCTTCTAGACCCAAATCCCTCCATCCCTCTCTCCTCCACAACTGTCCCTCTTCTAGACCCAAATCCCTCCATCCCTCTCTCCTCCACAACTGTCCCTCTTCTAGACCCAAATCCCTCCATCCCTCTCTCCTCCACAACTGTCCCTCTTCTAGACCCAAATCCCTCCATCCCTCTCTCCTCCACAACTGTCCCTCTTCTGGACCCAAATCCCTCCATCCCTCTCTCCTCCACAACTGTCCCTCTTCTAGACCCAAATCCCTCCATCCCTCTCTCCTCCACAACTGTCCCTCTTCTAGACCCAAATCCCTCCATCCCTCTCTCCTCCACAACTGTCCCTCTTCTAGACCCAAATCCCTCCATCCCTCTCTCCTCCACAACTGTCCCTCTTCTAGACCCAAATCCCTCCATCCCTCTCTCCTCCACAACTGTCCCTCTTCTAGACCCAAATCCCTCCATCCCTCTCTCCTCCACAACTGTCCCTCTTCTAGACCCAAATCCCTCCATCCCTCTCTCCTCCACAACTGTCCCTCTTCTGGACCCAAATCCCTCCATCCCTCTCTCCTCCACAACTGTCCCTCTTCTAGACCCAAATCCCTCCATCCCTCTCTCCTCCACAACTGTCCCTCTTCTAGACCCAAATCCCTCCATCCCTCTCTCCTCCACAACTGTCCCTCTTCTGGACCCAAATCCCTCCATCCCTCTCTCCTCCACAACTGTCCCTCTTCTAGACCCAAATCCCTCCATCCCTCTCTCCTCCACAACTGTCCCTCTTCTAGACCCAAATCCCTCCATCCCTCTCTCCTCCACAACTGTCCCTCTTCTGGACCCAAATCCCTCCATCCCTCTCTCCTCCACAACTGTCCCTCTTCTAGACCCAAATCCCTCCATCCCTCTCTCCTCCACAACTGTCCCTCTTCTAGACCCAAATCCCTCCATCCCTCTCTCCTCCACAACTGTCCCTCTTCTGGACCCAAATCCCTCCATCCCTCTCTCCTCCACAACTGTCCCTCTTCTAGACCCAAATCCCTCCATCCCTCTCTCCTCCACAACTGTCCCTCTTCTAGACCCAAATCCCTCCATCCCTCTCTCCTCCACAACTGTCCCTCTTCTGGACCCAAATCCCTCCATCCCTCTCTCCTCCACAACTGTCCCTCTTCTAGACCCAAATCCCTCCATCCCTCTCTCCTCCACAACTGTCCCTCTTCTAGACCCAAATCCCTCCATCCCTCTCTCCTCCACAACTGTCCCTCTTCTGGACCCAAATCCCTCCATCCCTCTCTCCTCCACAACTGTCCCTCTTCTAGACCCAAATCCCTCCATCCCTCTCTCCTCCACAACTGTCCCTCTTCTAGACCCAAATCCCTCCATCCCTCTCTCCTCCACAACTGTCCCTCTTCTGGACCCAAATCCCTCCATCCCTCTCTCCTCCACAACTGTCCCTCTTCTAGACCCAAATCCCTCCATCCCTCTCTCCTCCACAACTGTCCCTCTTCTAGACCCAAATCCCTCCATCCCTCTCTCCTCCACAACTGTCCCTCTTCTGGACCCAAATCCCTCCATCCCTCTCTCCTCCACAACTGTCCCTCTTCTAGACCCAAATCCCTCCATCCCTCTCTCCTCCACAACTGTCCCTCTTCTAGACCCAAATCCCTCCATCCCTCTCTCCTCCACAACTGTCCCTCTTCTGGACCCAAATCCCTCCATCCCTCTCTCCTCCACAACTGTCCCTCTTCTAGACCCAAATCCCTCCATCCCTCTCTCCTCCACAACTGTCCCTCTTCTAGACCCAAATCCCTCCATCCCTCTCTCCTCCACAACTGTCCCTCTTCTGGACCCAAATCCCTCCATCCCTCTCTCCTCCACAACTGTCCCTCTTCTAGACCCAAATCCCTCCATCCCTCTCTCCTCCACAACTGTCCCTCTTCTAGACCCAAATCCCTCCATCCCTCTCTCCTCCACAACTGTCCCTCTTCTGGACCCAAATCCCTCCATCCCTCTCTCCTCCACAACTGTCCCTCTTCTAGACCCAAATCCCTCCATCCCTCTCTCCTCCACAACTGTCCCTCTTCTAGACCCAAATCCCTCCATCCCTCTCTCCTCCACAACTGTCCCTCTTCTGGACCCAAATCCCTCCATCCCTCTCTCCTCCACAACTGTCCCTCTTCTAGACCCAAATCCCTCCATCCCTCTCTCCTCCACAACTGTCCCTCTTCTAGACCCAAATCCCTCCATCCCTCTCTCCTCCACAACTGTCCCTCTTCTGGACCCAAATCCCTCCATCCCTCTCTCCTCCACAACTGTCCCTCTTCTAGACCCAAATCCCTCCATCCCTCTCTCCTCCACAACTGTCCCTCTTCTAGACCCAAATCCCTCCATCCCTCTCTCCTCCACAACTGTCCCTCTTCTGGACCCAAATCCCTCCATCCCTCTCTCCTCCACAACTGTCCCTCTTCTAGACCCAAATCCCTCCATCCCTCTCTCCTCCACAACTGTCCCTCTTCTAGACCCAAATCCCTCCATCCCTCTCTCCTCCACAACTGTCCCTCTTCTGGACCCAAATCCCTCCATCCCTCTCTCCTCCACAACTGTCCCTCTTCTAGACCCAAATCCCTCCATCCCTCTCTCCTCCACAACTGTCCCTCTTCTAGACCCAAATCCCTCCATCCCTCTCTCCTCCACAACTGTCCCTCTTCTGGACCCAAATCCCTCCATCCCTCTCTCCTCCACAACTGTCCCTCTTCTAGACCCAAATCCCTCCATCCCTCTCTCCTCCACAACTGTCCCTCTTCTAGACCCAAATCCCTCCATCCCTCTCTCCTCCACAACTGTCCCTCTTCTAGACCCAAATCCCTCCATCCCTCTCTCCTCCACAACTGTCCTTCTAGACCCAATTCCCTCCATCCCTCTCTCCTCCACAACTATCCTTCTTCTGGACCCAAATCCCTCCGTCCCTTATTTTCGGATGACCGTGTAAAGCGCTGACAGCGTTTGTAGGGAACGCGATCAGAAACGCGGCAAAAATCACCTTCAACGACCTCCCCTCCCCCCTTCCTAAATCTAGATACCGGGGGCTGCGGTTGCATAACATCTGCGCAGATGGCTCGGGGGTTTCGTCCCGCGTCTGATTACCCGCGCGCGTCTCGTCAAGGCTCCGGATTATAGAGCCCCGCCGACACCACAGATGCAGGACCGGCGCTCTAAGCGGCGGCGCGTTAGGCGAGGAGCAGGTGCGGTCACAGCCCAGCGGCTGACAGGCGCCCGCATCCGTCACGTAGCCGCTGTTAAGGATCCGGCAGGAGGTGTCTGTGACGACATGGTGATCAGTTTATGAGTTAAATGTGTATTGGTATTGAGTTATGTTTGAGTGCGTTATGCTGTGTGACTTGGTTATGGAAAGACTATCAGCCCCATCCCCCGTTATCTCCCATTGTACTCTGAGGGAGCTCAGAACAATGACATTCTGGCCAGGCTTCTACTATGGCTGTCTGGAGCTTGTTAGCAGGGGGACACCTGTGGTGTTGAGCAGACCGATGGTCTGGGAGGAGGGGAGGGGGGATGTGATGGGATTATATTCTGATTTCATCACTTGCTGTATAAAAGTTTGTGCAGTTGCTCAATAAATCAGAGTTTGTTTACCCTACACTGAGTCCCGACCAGTGACTGGGGAAACTGGGAGCTACAGATCAGCGGGTTCCAATATCTCCTCAGCAAGGAAGAAGACAGCGGCGGACATACTCATCCTGAGTA
>NW_017308875.1:32365-36507 GCF_000935625.1 Nanorana parkeri | reverse complement strand
GGGGGGGGGGGGGGACCACCGTCCGATCCGCGCTAATGTACATACGCCAGAAAAGCGACGAGAGTCAGGAATCCATAACCGGCTTGTCGCCGAGCCACCAACCTTGTCCGAGATGAAATATTTATAGCGGCGCAGCTTGTGAAAATATAACAGATCAACTTCTGCGCGGGAGGAGGCGACGACGTCTCTCGAAGAGGACCTGTCACCTGTACTGAGCCCGATACTTCAACCTGGACTCCAGCCATGCTGTCATATCAACTGCCAGAGCAGATGCGCCTCCAGCTCCTGAGTGCACATAACGCTTCCCCCGCTTTAGCTAGCGGAACGAAAATGGAAAATCGTATACTTGCCTATCGGTAATTTTCCTGACGCCAATACGTGGCATCATACAAATGGGTTTAGGGGGCGGAGCCATACCCATTGTATGCTGCCTTGTAGGGTGTCGCTAAAGAGGAGCTATGGTGTTTATGTTAGAGATGTGAAAGTGGTCGGCTTTGGAGTCCGAGGTCAGCTGAGGTCTGGACAGTGGCTGCACCTGTCCACCAGCACAGTCTTCCAGCTCCAGAGTGGGCGTAGATGGGGGTGTAGATGGGTCATGTAACCGCAAGCTCAGCCGCGGAGAGAAGCTTAAGCGACGACAGGGCTCCGTTATCTGACGCAAGCTTTGGATAGAGTTGGCGTTACAAGCGGACGTGAAACGAAAGTTCCGGAACTTGCCGGATAGTTCTGGAGGAGGCCTGAATGGGCCGCCAATGCACCAAAAAAATTGGACAGGAATCTGTTTTCCAAGATGGCCGACCATCTGCATGTTGTGGCGAGTGTGCAAATGTGCATTGAGAAGCCTTTCTAAGAGCACTGCAATGTAACGCACAGTCTATCATGAGTGCATGATAAAAAGCGTGCGCTTTACTACGCCTTACTGTAATGCACGCTAAAATGTGCGCTTTACCGCGCCTTACAGTAATACACGATAAAATGTGCGCTTTACCGCGCCTTACTATGCAGGATAAAATGTGCGCTTTACCGCACCTTACAGTAACGCACGATGAAATGTGCACTTTACCGTGCCTTACAGTAACGCACAAAAAAGTGCGTTTTACCGCGCCTTACAGTAAAGTGTGATAAAAAAGTGCGCTTTACTACGCCTTACAGTAACGCACAATGAAATGTTCACATTACTGCGCCTTACAGTAATGCACGATAAAATGTGCGCTTTACCGCGACTTACTATGCACGATAAAATGTGCGCTTTACCGCGCTTTACAGTAATGCACGATAAAATGTGCGCTTTACCGCGCCTTACTATGCACGATAAATGTGCGCTTTAAAGTAATGCGCGATAAAACGTGCGCTTTACCGCGCCTTACAGTAACCACGATAGAATGTGCGCTTTACCGCGCCTTACTATGCATGATAAAATATGCGCTCTACTACGCCTTACAGTAATGCAGGATAAAATGCGCGCTTTATAGTAATGCACAATAAAATGTGCGCTTTACCGCGCCTTACAGTAACCACGATAGAATGTGTGCTTTACCGCGCCTTACTATGCCTGATGAAATGTGCGCTCTACTACGCCTTACAGTAATGCACGATAAAATGTGCGCTTTACCGCCGTGGCGTTCCCTTTAAATCGGACGCTTACCAGCCCGCGGACTAGCTGTGGCAAAGCAGCGGTTAACGCACCGATGAATCGCTGCTCATGCCGGGCCCCGTGGAGCCACGATGTTTGTGCGGAGGATGAAAAGACATATTCAGCGAGGTGACATCAGCTGCTCTCATATGATGCATGTAAACAAGTCATCTCCTCCGGGCTCCGGCAAACCGCAGCATCATCATCAAGGCGCAGCGCGGCCTCATCTGACTGGATGCGGCCTCTCTCGCTCGTCCCGGGGCAGCCATAAAGAACAATAACGTGACGCCATGACGACCAGCTGCGCGGACCGTCTGCCGCGTGAATTGTATATAAACATTTATGGGAACTTTCCACGTGACCCCCGAGATGTTCAGCAATAGGACGCCGCCTCCCGAGTCCTCATCCTGACGCCAACATGCGTTTCCAGCAGCAGACATTTTGTGAGGTGAACCGAATGCGGTCTACTGACCCAGAGCAGGACCTTGCCTTAGGGGTGGCTGAAACCTTAAAGGAGGACTGCACTTGAAACTGCCCGAACCCCAACAGTCCCACACATGCTACTTATACTCCTTTTACCCACCTTACCTAGTGGAACGTGACTGGCCTGCACAGAGTCCTGACCTCAACCCCAGAGAACACCTTTGGGATGAATTAGAGGCGGAGACTGCGAGCCCCTCCCCCAACATCAGTACCTGACCTCACAAATGGTCCAACATTCCCATAGACCACACTCCTAAACCTTGTGGACGCCTTCCCCGAAGAGCTGAAGCTGTTATAGCGGCAAAGGGGCGGAGCCAACCCAATACTGAACCCTACGCACTAAGACTGGGACGCCATTAAAGTTCATGTGCGTGTAAAGGCGTCCCGATACTTTTGGTAATATAGTATATACAGTATATATATAAATAATAGGAAACAAGGTTCTGATTTGGTGACCCCCCAAGATCCCGGGCGTTCACCCTCGCGCCCCCAGACCGATTGGGCCTAGTCCTAGGATGTCTATAAGGCGTTTCATAAAACAAACGACTTGCCTACTTCAGGTGTCCACGCGACAGGGCTGTATTTCTTGATATATACGACTCCGCCGGACCTGCCGGTACCTCTCGGGTTGTAAATAATATTTGATTTACTTGGGAGGCAAATAAAACCTCCATTAGTCAAGGGACCTGCCGGCGTTAAGTTATTCACAGGTTGTACCATATGATGATTTAGGGTTTTAAAGGAAGACATAAAGGCCGATTCCCCCGCATCTTACCGGCGGCTCGGTGCCAGATTTGTCTTTCACGCCGAAGGGGGTCAGTGCAGATGAAGTCGGCTACCTATAAATTTTTCCCGGCCGCCGAATGACACCGCTACGGCACAAGTCGGAATACTGTGCGAGAGTTCCTGACCCCGCCCCAATTGTCGTACAGTCATGTCGACGGAATCCGCTGAAAGATAATGTGTGCCTTTCCGTACTCCGCCTGCAGCCCCCGGAGCCGGGCTGTGAGCCGCGGCGTTGGGTTTATGTTATTATTTGGATGTTTCACTGACACATCTCTTCACAGGCTCCCCGGAGGGAATCGGCATTATTAAAATGCAAATGAACCTAAAATCACACATTAAAGCTCTCGCCAAACAGGCGTGACACGATGTGGGCAGATGGGAGCCCGCTGTCGTTTCGGAGAAACCGGAATGGTGAGAAGCAGCGAGTTCTAGGCTTAGGCGCATGTGTGCGTGCTGATACATCCTTCCGAATGGGGTTCTGATCTGAGATTTGAGGCTGCGGCTGTATTAGCTGCTGTGATCGCCAAGGATTCCCCTTGTGAAGCCCCACCGCCGGCATCTTCATGCTGTTACCTCCAAGGATTCCCCTTGTGAAGCCCCACCGCCGGCATCTTCATGCTGTTACCTCCAAGGAATCCCCTTGTAAAGCCCCACCGCCGGCATCTTCATGCTGTTACCTCCAAGGATTCCCCTTGTGAAGCCCCACCGCCGGCATCTTCATGCTGTGACCTCCAAGGAATCCCCTTGTAAAGCCCCACCGCCGGCATTTTCATCCTGTGACCTCCAAGGATTCCCCTTGTGAAGCCCCACCGCCGGCATCTTCATGCTGTGACCTCCAAGGAATCCCCTTGTGAAGCCCCACCGCTGGCATCTTCATACTGTGACCTCCAAGGATTCCCCTTGTGAAGCCCCACCGCCGGCATCTTCATGCTGTGACCTCCAAGGAATCCCCTTGTAAAGCCCCACCGCCGGCATCTTCATCCTGTGACCTCCAAGGAATCCCCTTGTAAAGCCCCACCGCCGGCATCTTCATCCTGTGACCTCCAAGGAATCCCCTTGTAAAGCCCCACCGCCGGCATCTTCATCCTGTGACCTCCAAGGAATCCCCTTGTAAAGCCCCACCGCCGGCATCTTCATCCTGTGACCTCCAAGGAATCCCCTTGTAAAGCCCCACCGCCGGCATCTTCATCCTGTGACCTCCAAGGAATCCCCTTGTAAAGCCCCACCGCCGGCATCTTCA
>NW_017308875.1:28082-31837 GCF_000935625.1 Nanorana parkeri | reverse complement strand
GGAGGGGGGATTATGGGGGGGGTTGTTTTTCGGGGGTTGGGCTCGGCCCCTTGGTTCCAGTGAAGGGAACTTTTAAGGCATCAGCACACCAAGACATTTTGGACAACTTTGTGGGAGGAGTTTGGGGGACGGCCCCTTCCTGTTCCAACATGACTGCGCACCAGTGCACAAAGCAAGGTCCATAAAGACATGGATTGGGATGGAGGAACGTGACTGGCCTGCACAGAGTCCTGACCTCAACCCCAGAGAACACCTTTGGGATGAATTAGAGGCGGAGACTGCGAGCCCCTCCCCCAACATCAGTACCTGACCTCACAAATGGTCCAACATTCCCATAGACCACACTCCTAAACCTTGTGGACGCCTTCCCCGAAGAGCTGAAGCTGTTATAGCGGCAAAGGGGCGGAGCCAACCCAATACTGAACCCTACGCACTAAGACTGGGACGCCATTAAAGTTCATGTGCGTGTAAAGGCGTCCCGATACTTTTGGTAATATAGTATATACAGTATATATATAAATAATAGGAAACAAGGTTCTGATTTGGTGACCCCCCAAGATCCCGGGCGTTCACCCTCGCGCCCCCAGACCGATTGGGCCTAGTCCTAGGATGTCTATAAGGCGTTTCATAAAACAAACGACTTGCCTACTTCAGGTGTCCACGCGACAGGGCTGTATTTCTTGATATATACGACTCCGCCGGACCTGCCGGTACCTCTCGGGTTGTAAATAATATTTGATTTACTTGGGAGGCAAATAAAACCTCCATTAGTCAAGGGACCTGCCGGCGTTAAGTTATTCACAGGTTGTACCATATGATGATTTAGGGTTTTAAAGGAAGACATAAAGGCCGATTCCCCCGCATCTTACCGGCGGCTCGGTGCCAGATTTGTCTTTCACGCCGAAGGGGGTCAGTGCAGATGAAGTCGGCTACCTATAAATTTTTCCCGGCCGCCGAATGACACCGCTACGGCACAAGTCGGAATACTGTGCGAGAGTTCCTGACCCCGCCCCAATTGTCGTACAGTCATGTCGACGGAATCCGCTGAAAGATAATGTGTGCCTTTCCGTACTCCGCCTGCAGCCCCCGGAGCCGGGCTGTGAGCCGCGGCGTTGGGTTTATGTTATTATTTGGATGTTTCACTGACACATCTCTTCACAGGCTCCCCGGAGGGAATCGGCATTATTAAAATGCAAATGAACCTAAAATCACACATTAAAGCTCTCGCCAAACAGGCGTGACACGATGTGGGCAGATGGGAGCCCGCTGTCGTTTCGGAGAAACCGGAATGGTGAGAAGCAGCGAGTTCTAGGCTTAGGCGCATGTGTGCGTGCTGATACATCCTTCCGAATGGGGTTCTGATCTGAGATTTGAGGCTGCGGCTGTATTAGCTGCTGTGATCGCCAAGGATTCCCCTTGTGAAGCCCCACCGCCGGCATCTTCATGCTGTTACCTCCAAGGATTCCCCTTGTGAAGCCCCACCGCCGGCATCTTCATGCTGTGACCTCCAAGGAATCCCCTTGTAAAGCCCCACCGCCGGCATCTTCATGCTGTTACCTCCAAGGATTCCCCTTGTGAAGCCCCACCGCCGGCATCTTCATGCTGTGACCTCCAAGGAATCCCCTTGTAAAGCCCCACCGCCGGCATCTTCATGCTGTGACCTCCAAGGAATCCCCTTGTAAAGCCCCACCGCCGGCATCTTCATGCTGTTACCTCCAAGGATTCCCCTTGTGAAGCCCCACCGCCGGCATCTTCATGCTGTGACCTCCAAGGAATCCCCTTGTAAAGCCCCACCGCCGGCATTTTCATCCTGTGACCTCCAAGGATTCCCCTTGTGAAGCCCCACCGCCGGCATCTTCATGCTGTGACCTCCAAGGAATCCCCTTGTAAAGCCCCACCGCCGGCATCTTCATCCTGTGACCTCCAAGGAATCCCCTTGTAAAGCCCCACCGCCGGCATCTTCATCCTGTGACCTCCAAGGAATCCCCTTGTAAAGCCCCACCGCCGGCATTTTCATCCTGTGACCTCCAAGGATTCCCCTTGTGAAGCCCCACCGCCGGCATCTTCATGCTGTGACCTCCAAGGAATCCCCTTGTGAAGCCCCACCGCTGGCATCTTCATACTGTGACCTCCAAGGATTCCCCTTGTGAAGCCCCACCGCCGGCATCTTCATGCTGTGACCTCCAAGGAATCCCCTTGTAAAGCCCCACCGCCGGCATCTTCATCCTGTGACCTCCAAGGAATCCCCTTGTAAAGCCCCACCGCCGGCATCTTCACAACAGTATTTAGGCTGAAAATGTATACAGTCTGGTAAATCTCCCGACAGGCACACATCTTCCAAATGGTGTTCGGATGTAAAATTTAGTGCTTCACTTCTACAAGATGTGCTGACCTCAAAGGATTCCCCTCATAAAGCCCCACCACCGGCAGCTTTAGAAGAGTAATTAAGCTGAAAGTCTTACACTATAGTCTGGTAGATTGAAAGCCTGTCTCACATACACATCTTCTGGGTGGACATGAATCCAAAATCAGAGGCTACAGTTTCAGCTGCTTTGACCTCAAAGGAGTCCCCTTGTGAAGCCCCACCACCGGCATCTTCATGCTGTGACCTCCAAGGAGTCCCCTTTTAAAGCCCCACCACCGGCATCTTTAGAAGAGTATTTAAGCCGAAAATATCTTCCCGACAATCAATGACACTGAGAAAATGGTTTGGAGATAATGCTAACCCCAACGCTAACACTAATCCTAACACTAATGGTAACCCTATTGGTAATCCCAACATGATCACTAATGGTAACGCTAATCCACATGGTAACCCTAATGTTAATGCTAAAACTAACCCTAATGATGACCCCAATACTAACTCTAATCCTAATGGTAACCCTAGTTATAAAGCTAACACCAACCATAATGATAACCCTAACACTAACCCTAAGGGTAACTCTAGTGCTAATGCTAACTCTAACCATAATGGTAACCCTAACTCTTACCCTAATGGTGATCCCACTACTAACTCTAATCCTAATGGTAACCCTAACTCTAATCCTAATGGTAACCCTAGTGCTAATGTTAACACTAACCCTAACTGCAACCCTAGCCCTTATGGTGACCCTAGCACTAATGCTAACCCTAATGATTACCTTAATACTAACACTAATCCTAATGGTAACCCTAGTGCTAATGTTAACACTAACCCTAACGGTAACCCTTACTGCAACCCTAACCCTTATGGTGACCCTAGCACTAATGCTAACCCTAATGATTACCTTAACACTAATCCTAATAGTAACCCCAGTGCTAACACTAACCATAATGGTAATCCTAACCCTTCTGGTGACCCTAGCACTAATGCTAACCTTAACCCATATGGTGACCCTAGCACTAATGCTAACCCTAATGGTGACCGTAATGCTAACTCTGATCCTAATGGGAACCCTTGTGCTAACACTAACCATAATGGTAATCCTAACTCTAACCCCAATGGTGACCCTAATGGTAACTAATCCTAATGGTAACCGCAGTGCTAACCCTAACACCAACCCTAATGCTAACCATTGGTTGATTAAGGAAGTCAATCATGACCAGCTCAGCCTGGAGAAACTTTCATGGTCACAAAATCTCACCAAGTTCACCTAAACCAGCCGCTCATCCCTCATCTTCACCTTGGGTGCCAGAGGACCATTATGGAATGCGCCAAAATAAAGCGGCCATGGGAGGTATATACCATGCAAGCCCCCCGTCCATATTACCAGTAC
>NW_017308875.1:20612-28007 GCF_000935625.1 Nanorana parkeri | reverse complement strand
GTCAGAGCCAAGTTTGGAGCGACGCCAACTTTGTAGCCATTTCTCAAGATACCCAACGCCCATCGTCAGGCTCGTCACGTCTGCCCCATAATGCAGATGCAAAGCGCTTCTAAAAAAGCAGGAGGGAATATGCAACCGCACACACAGATAAATGGACGCGCATCTATAATCCCACCCCCCCGCCCGTTGGCGGTTCAGAGGTCGGACGCACGGAAAAATCGATGCCATTAGCATCAACCGCTCCTAATGGAAAACATAAATAGAGACGTCAAAGTGGGGAAAAAAACACACAGATTTAACCCCGCGGGGGGGAAAGGAAGGTAAACACAGCCAATGGGGCTGCAATGTATCACATCTTCTTATTTACCGAGAGTGGGTCATGTGACCACTTAAAGGGCCACACACCCCATTGAATATTTCTTCCTAATCAGACTTTGTAGAGTTTCTTTCTTGAACATCCTTTTGACTATACACAGTTGAGATGGCGGCGACAGGTCCACTTGGGTGAACTTCCCTTCTCTAGGACCCCGCCGCTTCCTTCCCGGCAGCAAAAGAAAAGAAAAAAGGATGGCGGCGTTTAACGGTCGGCCGCAGCTGCTGCCGGTGCGTAGATCACCGGGCCGGGGGGGCGGTCTGTCTGACAAAAAAGAGTGCCCCCCGATGGGCAGTCCATCAATTTACAACCGCCCGTTGCCCTTTATTAGCAGCCCCCGCGCCGCGCGTTTCCGTGATGCACGGCCGCCGTCGATTACGCAAATGTCTCAATCAGCGTTACCTGCCCGGTGCGAAAATAAATGGCGCGTGACGCCGTTACGGTCTGAGCCGCCTCGCCCCCCCCCCCGATCCGATCGCCCTGACGCGTCATCTTCAATACGGGAGAGTGTGGATTTATTTTAACGGGATCTCGCCCCGGCCGTAAACGTTAATAGGATTCCGCCGGTACGCCGTAAACCTGCGCCTGTGAACTTTAATATGGAGGATTCGTAATGTCACCCCCCTCCCCCTCCCGCTTGTAAAACGCAGCACGCCAAAGTCAGAACACCGGCATCGAAGCGCCACTCCGCTTTTGGTGAGGACGCAATGCAGATTCTCACACGCTTGTGCTCTGTAGGCACCAAGATGGGAAGGTGGGTTCCTCCAAGCGACTGCTAAGTGGGAGGGGCCTGCCTTCTGCGACGGCCCGAGCAGCCCTAGGGGGCGGACTTATACATCTTGTGCCCAGCGTATAGCCGGGCGAATGCCGTTCACAGGGAACTGCTGCCGCTAGGTGGCGCCGAGGAGCGTGGGATAGCCAATAGGTCATTTTAGCATGAAGTGCGACATTAGAGCCTATTGCCGACACCCCAGGAAATGTCGGGGTGCAGCATCATCAAAGAGGGCTCACGGCAGGCTCTGGATTGGCGCAGTGACGTCACGGGCTCCCGTGGTCCTCTGTTACACGCGTGGCACAGTCGGGTTTACATTGTAACAGTTATGTGGTTTCCGGGCTCCTCAGCCGAGGCGGCGACCCCGATCATCCATTCCGCCTGTGATGTACGAGGCGATTACATCATCATCAAGGGGTCTCTGCACTGCCGTACGGGGCGGGCGGGCGAGCGAGCGGGAGGGCGGGGCCTTCTCCTGAAAAGAACGAACGCGGCGAAACAAAGAGAGAAAAACACATTAAAACGGATCGATAAAATATTCCGGAGTCTTATTTCTGAGTAATAATTATCTCCAGAACTACGAAAACCCGAAAATCGTTCTCTGACTGCGAGCTCCGCGAGGGCATCTGAGGACGCGGGGGGCGGGGCCTGTGAGGAACTCCGAGGGTTAAACAAGGAGAAAGTATCATCGAGTAGTTATAATTATTTATCTATTGCTAATCCCTCCCCCTCTGTCATCCCTCCATCCATCTCTCTCTATCATTCCTCCCCCTCTGTCATCCCTCCATCCATCTCTCTCTATCATTCCTCCCCCTCTATCATCCCTCCATCCATCTCTCTCTATCATTCCTCCATCCCCCACTCTATCATCCCTCCATCCCTCCCCCTCTATCATCCCTCCCGCTCTATCATCCCTCCATCCATCTCTCTCTATCATTCCTCCCCTCTATCATCCCTCCATCCATCTCTCTCTATCATCCCTCCATCCCCCACTCTATCATCCCTCCATCCATCTCTCTCTATCATCCCTCCATCCATCTCTCTCTATCACCCCTCCTCCTCTATCATCCCTCCATCCTGCTCTCTATATCATCCCTCCTCCTCTATCATCCCTCCATCCCGCTCTCTCTATCATCCCTCCATCCATCTCTCTCTCTCTCATCCCTCCATCCATCTCTCTCTCTCTCATCCCTCCATCCATCTCTCTCTCTCTCATCCCTCCATCCATCTCTCTCTCTCTCATCCCTCCATCCATCTCTCTCTCTCTCATCCCTCCATCCATCTCTCTCTCTCTCATCCCTCCATCCATCTCTCTCTCTCTCATCCCTCCATCCATCTCTCTCTCTCTCATCCCTCCATCCATCTCTCTCTCTCTCATCCCTCCATCCATCTCTCTCTCTCTCATCCCTCCATCCATCTCTCTCTCTCTCATCCCTCCATCCATCTCTCTCTCTCTCATCCCTCCATCCATCTCTCTCTCTCTCATCCCTCCATCCATCTCTCTCTCTCTCATCCCTCCATCCATCTCTCTCTCTCTCATCCCTCCATCCATCTCTCTCTCTCTCATCCCTCCATCCATCTCTCTCTCTCTCATCCCTCCATCCATCTCTCTCTCTCTCATCCCTCCATCCATCTCTCTCTCTCTCATCCCTCCATCCATCTCTCTCTCTCTCATCCCTCCATCCATCTCTCTCTCTCTCATCCCTCCATCCATCTCTCTCTCTCTCATCCCTCCATCCATCTCTCTCTCTCTCATCCCTCCATCCATCTCTCTCTCTCTCATCCCTCCATCCATCTCTCTCTCTCTCATCCCTCCATCCATCTCTCTCTCTCTCATCCCTCCATCCATCTCTCTCTCTCTCATCCCTCCATCCATCTCTCTCTCTCTCATCCCTCCATCCATCTCTCTCTCTCTCATCCCTCCATCCATCTCTCTCTCTCTCATCCCTCCATCCATCTCTCTCTCTCTCATCCCTCCATCCATCTCTCTCTCTCTCATCCCTCCATCCATCTCTCTCTCTCTCATCCCTCCATCCATCTCTCTCTCTCTCATCCCTCCATCCATCTCTCTCTCTCTCATCCCTCCATCCATCTCTCTCTCTCTCATCCCTCCATCCATCTCTCTCTCTCTCATCCCTCCATCCATCTCTCTCTCTCTCATCCCTCCATCCATCTCTCTCTCTCTCATCCCTCCATCCATCTCTCTCTCTCTCATCCCTCCATCCATCTCTCTCTCTCTCATCCCTCCATCCATCTCTCTCTCTCTCATCCCTCCATCCATCTCTCTCTCTCTCATCCCTCCATCCATCTCTCTCTCTCTCATCCCTCCATCCATCTCTCTCTCTCTCATCCCTCCATCCATCTCTCTCTCTCTCATCCCTCCATCCATCTCTCTCTCTCTCATCCCTCCATCCATCTCTCTCTCTCTCATCCCTCCATCCATCTCTCTCTCTCTCATCCCTCCATCCATCTCTCTCTCTCTCATCCCTCCATCCATCTCTCTCTCTCTCATCCCTCCATCCATCTCTCTCTCTCTCATCCCTCCATCCATCTCTCTCTCTCTCATCCCTCCATCCATCTCTCTCTCTCTCATCCCTCCATCCATCTCTCTCTCTCTCATCCCTCCATCCATCTCTCTCTCTCTCATCCCTCCATCCATCTCTCTCTCTCTCATCCCTCCATCCATCTCTCTCTCTCTCATCCCTCCATCCATCTCTCTCTCTCTCATCCCTCCATCCATCTCTCTCTCTCTCATCCCTCCATCCATCTCTCTCTCTCTCATCCCTCCATCCATCTCTCTCTCTCTCATCCCTCCATCCATCTCTCTCTCTCTCATCCCTCCATCCATCTCTCTCTCTCTCATCCCTCCATCCATCTCTCTCTCTCTCATCCCTCCATCCATCTCTCTCTCTCTCATCCCTCCATCCATCTCTCTCTCTCTCATCCCTCCATCCATCTCTCTCTCTCTCATCCCTCCATCCATCTCTCTCTCTCTCATCCCTCCATCCATCTCTCTCTCTCTCATCCCTCCATCCATCTCTCTCTCTCTCATCCCTCCATCCATCTCTCTCTCTCTCATCCCTCCATCCATCTCTCTCTCTCTCATCCCTCCATCCATCTCTCTCTCTCTCATCCCTCCATCCATCTCTCTCTCTCTCATCCCTCCATCCATCTCTCTCTCTCTCATCCCTCCATCCATCTCTCTCTCTCTCATCCCTCCATCCATCTCTCTCTCTCTCATCCCTCCATCCATCTCTCTCTCTCTCATCCCTCCATCCATCTCTCTCTCTCTCATCCCTCCATCCATCTCTCTCTCTCTCATCCCTCCATCCATCTCTCTCTCTCTCATCCCTCCATCCATCTCTCTCTCTCTCATCCCTCCATCCATCTCTCTCTCTCTCATCCCTCCATCCATCTCTCTCTCTCTCATCCCTCCATCCATCTCTCTCTCTCTCATCCCTCCATCCATCTCTCTCTCTCTCATCCCTCCATCCATCTCTCTCTCTCTCATCCCTCCATCCATCTCTCTCTCTCTCATCCCTCCATCCATCTCTCTCTCTCTCATCCCTCCATCCATCTCTCTCTCTCTCATCCCTCCATCCATCTCTCTCTCTCTCATCCCTCCATCCATCTCTCTCTCTCTCATCCCTCCATCCATCTCTCTCTCTCTCATCCCTCCATCCATCTCTCTCTCTCTCATCCCTCCATCCATCTCTCTCTCTCTCATCCCTCCATCCATCTCTCTCTCTCTCATCCCTCCATCCATCTCTCTCTCTCTCATCCCTCCATCCATCTCTCTCTCTCTCATCCCTCCATCCATCTCTCTCTCTCTCATCCCTCCATCCATCTCTCTCTCTCTCATCCCTCCATCCATCTCTCTCTCTCTCATCCCTCCATCCATCTCTCTCTCTCTCATCCCTCCATCCATCTCTCTCTCTCTCATCCCTCCATCCATCTCTCTCTCTCTCATCCCTCCATCCCCCTCTCTCTTTATCATCCCTCCATCCATCTCTCTCTATCATCCCTCCATCCACCTCTCTCTTTATCATCCCTCCATCTCTCTATCATCCCTCTCTCTCTATCATCTCTCTCTCTATCATCCCTCCATCCATCTTTCTCTATCATTCCTCCCCCTCTATCATCCCTCCATCCATCTCTCTCTATCATCACCCCTCCTCCTCTATCATCCCTCCATCCCCCTCTCTCTATCATCCCTCCATCCATCTCTCTATATCATCCCTCCATCCATCTCTCTCTATCATCCCTCCATCTATCTCTCTCTCTCTCATCCCTCCATCCCCCTCTCTATCATCCCTCCATCCATCTCTCTCTATCATCCCTCCATCCATTTCTCTCTATCATCCTTCCATCCCCCTCTCTCTTTATCATCCCTCCATCCCTCTCTCTATCATCCCTCGCTCTCTCTCTCATCCCTCTCTCTCTCTCTCTCTCGCTCTCTCTCTATCATCCCTCTCTCTCACTATCATTCCTCTTACTATTATTCCTCTCTCTATCATCCCTCTCTCTATCATCCCTCTCTTTCTATCATTCCTCTCTCTCTATCATCCCTCTCCATCTCTCTCTCCATCCCTCATCCAGTTGCATCCTGGGATTGGAATTGTTGAATGTGGCCCCTCCCCCTGCTGCACATGGTGTATGAGGGTGTCGGGCACTGGACGCCATGTTTCTATCTCCTTCCATAGATGGGAGTGTGGGTCACCCGTCTGTCCAGGAGGGGGGGGGTATATTTCTCCCCTCCCCCCCACCCCCCCTCGTAGATGGTTGTAATTAGGAGGGTGGGAGGAGACGTGAGGGGCCGCAGGGGATCCGCCATCTGCCCGGCAACAGATGAGAATTAATTTCATTTCATATGAAAAGGAAATATAATATAAGCTGCGCGCCCGCCGCGGCACACGGCTTGTTTGTGTCATTAGATGCGGAGCGCCCCGCCGCCATTCCGGGTGCATCTGCTCCGGGCAAACGCAGGACTTAAAGGACCACTCCACCCAAAACTGGTATTGTGGTTACAGGTGGAGCCAAGAGGGCTGAGTCACCCCTCCCCCCTGCACCCTACAACCCCACCCCCCAGCTCAAATTGATGAAGGTCTTTTCATGAGAACCTACTTTACACCCATTTGTATCCTTAAAGTGACATTAAAGGCTAAAATGTTCCTCCCCCCCAATGCTAATGTAAGGACTTACCTTAAAGGAGAACTATGAGGTGAGTGAAAATCACGCATCCTCATAGTTTGAGCCGACGTGTGACAATGAAACTGTCACAGGTCGGCTCAATAGATCGGAAAGTGAGCGAACACATACCGGCGCTCGCTCACCTCTCGATCCTGTCCCTGCAGAGAGCCGTGACTCTCACTCACGGCTCCCTGCAGGGATTCCCCCCTCCCCTGTCCGATCATCCAGCGCTGACGCTAGTTTGTGTCCTCCCGTGACCCTGGGGAGAACTATGGGGAAAAGCCCTAACCCCATAGTTCTCCTTTAAATTATGCCTCCTAATCCGATCATCTTCTTTCCTGTAGTTTTCAGCTGTCCCTCCAGCGCTGGTGCCGGTCCCTGATCCAGCGCTGACTCCTCTGTCTTAACTGGCACTTCCTGTCCCTCGGAGTCTGTGCATGTGCACGCTGCTGCATATACTTACCTTGTGCTTCTCCTCGTCTCCCGGCCAAAGAGCTGAACTGCGCATGGGCCCGCCTCAAGATCCTGTGCGTCGCCCTAAAATTTTCAGATGTTCGGACGGGAGCGCGCGGCAAAGACACAGGTAAGTTTTAACCCTTTGAAAATGTTTTTCTTTTTAAAATCGTTTTGCATATATCTACTGCTTGCTAGCCACATATATATATGCAAAAACCGCTGAGGGTTTAATAACCCTTTAAATTAAATCATCAGTCCTCCAAAATGTAATTTTAGTCATAGATAGATCCTTCTTATGAGAAGGATTTCATAAAGACTTATAAAGACTCATCTCATAAAGACTCTTAAAAGACTTCTTATGTCTTGGTTCCTTCAACAGTGAGATCTCCCGGCTATAATACCCGAATCTCTGTTCCCACCCACCTGGGATGACCCCGCCCACCTTTGTGTGTTCCCGGCTCCTCCTCTCACATTCACCATCAACACTATTCCCGTAGAACTCCTCCTCCTCTTCTCACCACGGGGTGCGGCGGGAAGATGGAGCGTCACTCCAAAATAAAGCCAACAGCCTGGAGAGTCTCACCTTCAATGGAGAAACCGCTGC
>NW_017308875.1:19663-20497 GCF_000935625.1 Nanorana parkeri | reverse complement strand
CCCAGACGCTAAGCATTCTGGGACTAGCAGTCCCCCCCCCCTAGACGCAAAGCATTCTGGGACTTAAAGCAAGTTGGCAAGGGGAACAGTTTCCTTCCTCCAGCTGTCTCCTGTGAGTGGGACGCCAAGCTGTGAGCGGGGACTCGGGGGTGCGGGTGACGGAACTGCCAATGGTTAGGGTTGGTTGTGTGAGGGGGAAGGGGGGGGAGGTTAGGTTTCGCTTCAGTGGAATGGCCGACCGCGTTTGGTTTTACCGCCGAAGACTCTAAAAGGGTCTTTCCGCCTATTGGCGTGAACGCAGGCTGCAAATCAAGCAAGTTGGGAAATCGAACCATTTCCTTCCTCCGGCTGTCCCCCGGGGGCTGTGCACGGGGACTGGAACGAGCGCGTGCCGCGATGAAGCGCATTTTCAACACTGTCCGCGCCGTTCCCACGGTCATTTACACGCCAGCTGAAATTCCAGATCAGGCTGACAGTGAGAATTTTGGGTAGAATTTGATTTTTTGTTATGTTTCATTGATTAGACCGCGCGGCGCTGGGTGTTTAAGTAGGCGAGGGGTTAACCGCAGCGCCCGGCAACAGATGCGGCGCGCTCTCTCTCTCTCTCGACGCGTACCTGCTCATATCCTAATGAGGGGGAAGGCGAGCGCGCGGCGCAGAGGACCGGCTGTCAGGATTAAGCACGCAGATAATTTTACCTCTCGTACAACAAGAACTTGTTTATTGCCGCGCCGCGATATAAATATCCCTCGCCGATCTCTCGGCATTAACTGGCAGCGGCTTATCCGGGGGGTGAAAAAAATAAAAACCCGCCGCGTTTCGCACTCCGGGGAT
>NW_017308875.1:17942-18777 GCF_000935625.1 Nanorana parkeri | reverse complement strand
CGATCCCGCCGAGAAATAACCGCCGGAGATTTGTCAGGAGTATTAAACCCCCGGTGATTAAAAGAACAAAAATCCAGTGAAAGGGGCGGGTCAGGCTGGGGAGGAAAGTGCCACCTGATGCTGGATGTCCTCCAGGCAAGAAATAAGTATTGATGTCCACTAGATGGAGGGGAGGAGCACAGGAAATAAGTATTGATGTCCACTAGATGGAGGGGAGGAGCACAGGAAATAAGTACTTATGGCCACTAGATGGAGGGGAGGAGCACAGGAAATAAGTATTTATGGCCACTAGATGGCGCTGAGGAGCACAGGAAGTAAGTACTTATGGCCACTAGATGGAGGGGAGGAGCACAGGAAGTAAGTACTTATGGCCACTAGATGGAGGGGAGGAGCACAGGAAATGTTTATTATCCCAGACTGGGAGAGGGAGAAGCAGCACAAGGAGCCACTCAAGGTGCTGCAATTTAAGGAGCACGCTGATAGGAGGAGAGAGTAGAGTGACAGAGAGGTGAGCTCAACAATGCACTGCTTCTCCTTTCACTGTCCCAGGCTGAGGAGACCTGTATGTGAAAGTGAAACTGCAGAAGAGAAAGATCAGGTCCCCTCCCCTGCCAAACAGGGCCGCGCCGGGACTATATTCATAACAAGTCAATGTTGATGCCGCCGACTTTCTCCAACGAACGCATTCGCGCCACGGAAAGCGCCCCTCCCCCCTCGCCAATCTCTGATCATGAAGACGTAAAATGAACGTGAAACAGAAAAAATATATATCCCTCGCGGAAATCAACAACATTTAATGAGTTTTTATTTTGCTGCTTTTATATTCTGCAGCCCC
>NW_017308875.1:14484-16637 GCF_000935625.1 Nanorana parkeri | reverse complement strand
CGATCCCGCCGAGAAATAACCGCCGGAGATTTGTCAGGAGTATTAAACCCCCGGTGATTAAAAGAACAAAAATCCAGTGAAAGGGGCGGGTCAGGCTGGGGAGGGAAGTGCCACCTGATGCTGGATGTCCTCCAGGCAAGAAATAAGTATTGATGTCCACTAGATGGAGGGGAGGAGCACAGGAAATAAGTATTGATGTCCACTAGATGGAGGGGAGGAGCACAGGAAATAAGTACTTATGGCCACTAGATGGAGGGGAGGAGCACAGGAAATAAGTATTTATGGCCACTAGATGGCGCTGAGGAGCACAGGAAGTAAGTACTTATGGCCACTAGATGGAGGGGAGGAGCACAGGAAGTAAGTACTTATGGCCACTAGATGGAGGGGAGGAGCACAGGAAATGTTTATTATCCCAGACTGGGAGAGGGAGAAGCAGCACAAGGAGCCACTCAAGGTGCTGCAATTTAAGGAGCACGCTGATAGGAGGAGAGAGTAGAGTGACAGAGAGGTGAGCTCAACAATGCACTGCTTCTCCTTTCACTGTCCCAGGCTGAGGAGACCTGTATGTGAAAGTGAAACTGCAGAAGAGAAAGATCAGGTCCCCTCCCCTGCCAAACAGGGCCGCGCCGGGACTATATTCATAACAAGTCAATGTTGATGCCGCCGACTTTCTCCAACGAACGCATTCGCGCCACGGAAAGCGCCCCTCCCCCCTCGCCAATCTCTGATCATGAAGACGTAAAATGAACGTGAAACAGAAAAAATATATATCCCTCGCGGAAATCAACAACATTTAATGAGTTTTTATTTCCTCGACGTCGCCGTTCGTCTTATTTCAGAGGCTCCACGCCGTCCGCTGACAGCTCGGGATACACAAAATAAATGTGTTTGTAGTCTTTGATTTGTTACGGGAACATCTGACAGGCGGGAATGAGCCGTGAAAAATATATATACGCAGCCGACGCGGTCTATACAGCGCCCGCTCGGTGTGCAACGCATTACCCCCCTCTGCAAGCCGCTGTGATTTTAAGGTGGACTTAAGATGGATACATTGCAACCGGCTCAGGCGACGGACGTCCACCTTTCCTTTTCCACGAGAGCATCCGCCTCGGAATTGTAACATTGTAGCCGAGTGTTCCCTGGTTCCAAGTTCCGCCCCCTGGAGTGCTCAGGGGGAGTGGCTGAAAAGTACAGAGTTACTTCCTGTGCTCCTCAGCTCCATCTAGTGGCCATAAATACTTATTGCCTGTGCTCCTCAGCTCCATCTAGTGGCCATAAATACTTATTTCCTGTGCTCCTCCCCTCCATCTAGTGGCCATAAATACTTATTTCCTGTGCTCCTCCCCTCCATCTAGTGACCATAAATACTTATTTCCTGTGCTCCTCCCCTCCATCTAGTGGCCATAAATACTTATTTCCTGTGCTCCTCCCCGCCATCTAGTGGCCATAAATACTTATTTCCTGTGCTCCTCCCCTCCATCTAGTGACCATAAATACTTATTTCCTGTGCTCCTCCGCGCCATCTAGTGGCCATAAATACTTATTGCCTGTGCTCCTCCCCTCCATCTAGTGGCAATCAATACTTATTTCCTGTGCTCCTCCCCTCCATCTAGTGGCCATAAATACTTATTTCCTGTGCTCCTCCCCTCCCTCTAGTGGCCATAAATACTTATTTCCTGTGCTCCTCCCCTCCCTCTAGTGGCCATAAATACTTATTGCCTGTGCTCCTCCCCTCGCACAGAACGAATGTTCTCAGATATTGTTTTTAGACAGATCCCCATGTTTCCTGTTATAGCTGAGCCTGGCCACTCCCCTGGAACCTCCCCTATTGGTCAGCAAACCCATTTGCCACATTAAAGGACCTTTAATGATAATAACAATGATTGGAAAGGGGGCGGGGTCAAGCTCGTACGGGAAAATGGTGCATTTTCCCCTCATGTCAGCTGCCTGTATCTCTGGATCTACAGATCTTTGTGTTTTTCTTAAAGGGCACCTCGTGTGTTTCTTTTTTTCCATCGTAGGTTGCAGTTCTATGACCCGGGTGTGTGACAGGTGCACTTTAATTTTCCATTTTGCTGGGAGTGTAGATTTAAATATCAATACTGAAAGGTGATCCATCCTTTAAGGGGGGCTCCGTGGTGGAGGGTCAGCTT
>NW_017308875.1:13477-14166 GCF_000935625.1 Nanorana parkeri | reverse complement strand
CCCCCCCCCCCACAGTCACATCAGTCTCTGTGGGGGGACATTAGAGTGCAAGCTCCTCTGGTCTTCTGGCCGGAGCAGAGTGACAGCGGAGGGGTGCTCATGGCGCGATGTGTCCCCACAGATAGAAGCCCCGCCCTCTTTGGAGTAAAAGAAAAGTCATCTTGTTACAATTTTATTAACATAACTCTTCTGGAAGGAGGTAGAGGACACGCCCACGAGGAGTGGCGACCCCGCCCACATCTCACATTCTTATCTGAACCCCCTTAGCTGCATCTCAGCAAACCATCTGCCGAGGGCAGCAGAGACCCTCCATACATCTCTGTGATGGGTCCACTAACCGCCGCGCTTTACTTTCGCCACGGAAAGGCGACGGGCTATTTAAACGTTCCATTTATAAACAATATTTCGGTTTTAATCCGGGGGGGCCACGCCTTAAATTAAACCAAGGCGGGATCACGTGTGATGGTGAATACTCCGCGGCTCTCCTCAGTCTCCTTTGCTGCATTATTAGCAGTGAATGAGCTGCGCGAAGAACGAGCCCCTCCCCCTCCTATGGCGCCAACTCCGGGTCCTTTGAAAGGAAACAAAGTATCCCAATTAGTTGGTTGCAGCACTTCCCGCACCTTTGTTCTCCTTCCCTTTACCGCGGCCGGATTCAGCGCCTTTACCGCCGGCAAGGTGACGGCGTC
>NW_017308875.1:12006-13443 GCF_000935625.1 Nanorana parkeri | reverse complement strand
GAGGGGCTGGGGGGACGGTTGGGGGGTTCTGTGAAATTTTTTATATTGAATTTTAACTGATAAACATAAAGCTGAACCCCGAGCAGATATAAATGCAGCTCCGTGTTCATTAATACATCACGCGTGTGTAAGTATCTGAATGTGTCCTGGTATCAGCCTCTGATACCCCAGCAGGGCTGGGGTGGGAGAGAAGGAAGCAGCACAAGGAAACAATCAGTTCATGTATTGACAAGAAGCACACTGATAGGAGGAGAGAGCAGAGTGACAGGGAGATAAACGCTTTGTTGTACTGCTTCTCCTTTCACTGTTCAGTCACAGTATGGGGGCTCGTCCGGGATGACCTGAGCTGAATGATGCTTGGTGACCATCAGACTGGTTACATGGGGATTTCTACCTTGAAACCTACACTTGTTTAGTAATGTACCTGAGTAAAAGACCGCTCACTGCTGCTCTGACTTCTTGTGCTGGTCTTGTTTCCGCCCCTCCTGTGATAAAGACCGCTCACTGCTGCTCCCTCTCTCCTTGTGCAGAGTGACTGGTCTTGTCTCCGCCCCCTCCTGTAATAAAGACCGCTCAATGCTGCGCTCTCTCCTTGTGCAGGGTGACTGGTCTCGTCTCCTCCCCCTCCTGCAATAAAGACCGCCCACTGCCGCTCTCTCTCCTTGTGCAGGGTGACTGGTCTTCTCTCCGATGTTCTCACATCAGTTTTCGGCTCCGCCGGCAGGAACAGCGATGTCAAATGTATCAAATTCTTATCACCTCCGGAGGATATTGATGGTCGGCCATCGCCGAGGTGATGGAGGGGGAGGTGTCTCCTTGTCACTCCTTGGCTATGGATGGTTCACGGCTCCCGGCTCTCTACCATCCCTCTCTGTCCCATCCATAACCCATCCCCCCTCCCCCCACCAGTGTCAAGAGACACAGATTGGCTGTTCATCTCATCCTCCTGACAAATGCATCTCCTTTACCAGCCCCGGTGAACGTGTGACGGATGAAGCGCAGGCACGGAAAAATAAATAACCGGCTTATTCGGCAAGCCGAACGGCGACAAGAAACAGAGAGAATAGATTATTTTATTTGATGATTTTGTTTTAGTAAAAATTCAGAATACAAAAGCCTAAAATTTAAAATGTTTCTAAAGAGAAAAACAAAGATGTCGTATATTGCTGCATCCCGGTCTGTAGAGGTGGCGGCTGCATTCGTTTTCTTTTTTCAGATTGAAGCTGAGGAGCAGAAGAAGAAAGTATTCATTTCCTGCGCTCCACCGCGCCATCTAGTGGCCATCAATACTTATTTCCTGTGCTCCTCAGCTCCCTCTAGTGGCCATAAATACTTATTTCCTGTGCTCCTCAGCTCCCTCTAGTGGCCATAAATACTTATTTCCTGTGCTCCTCAGCTCCATCTAGTGGCCATAAATACTTATTTCCTGTGCTCCTC
>NW_017308875.1:5670-7127 GCF_000935625.1 Nanorana parkeri | reverse complement strand
CCATAAATACTTATTTCCTGTGCTCCTACCCTCCATCTAGTGGCCATAAATACTTATTTCCTGTGCTCCTCCCCTCCATCTAGTGACCATAAATACTTATTTCCTGTGCTCCTCAGTGCCATCTAGTGGCCATAAATACTTATTTCCTGTGCTCCTCCCCTCCATCTTGTGGCCATAAATACTTATTTCCGGTGCTCCTCCCCTCCCTCTAGTGGCCATAAGTATTTATTTCCTGTGCTCCTCCCCTCCTTCTAGTGGCAATAAATACTTATTTCTTGTGCTCCTCAGCTCCATCTATTGGCCATAAATACTTATTTCCTGTGCTCCTCCCCTCCATCTAGTGGCCATAAATACTTATTTCCTGTGCTCCTCCCCTCCATCTAGTGACCATAAATACTTATTTCCTGTGCTCCTCAGTGCCATCTAGTGGCCATAAATACTTATTTCCTGTGCTCCTCCCCTCCATCTTGTGGCCATAAATACTTATTTCCGGTGCTCCTCCCCTCCCTCTAGTGGCCATAAGTATTTATTTCCTGTGCTCCTCCCCTCCTTCTAGTGGCAATAAATACTTATTTCTTGTGCTCCTCAGCTCCATCTATTGGCCATAAATACTTATTTCCTGTGCTCCTCCCCTCCATCTAGTGGCCATAAATACTTATTTCTTGTGCTCCTCAGCTCCATCTAGTGGCCATAAATACTTATTTCCTGTTCGTGTTGGGGTTACAGGGAGGGTCAGTGTTGGGGTTACAGGGGACATGTACCACTCAAATCTCCCACAACCGTCACGTTTCCCTGTCTGAGGTGCTGCAAGGCGACGTGATTGCGGTCTCACACGCCGGCATTGCGTCCCGCTGGCGCCAACTGTCCGGGTTCAGGGCGGCGGAAGCACGAGGCACCGCGCCGATCAGATGAGCTCAGCACATAAATCAGCGGCGACAGGACCGGTTCAGGAAAGAAGCTAATTACCTTTAGAGGAGATGTAGTGTCGCCGGCGGCCATTGTTCCTTCCCGTGAACGTCTCTCCAGTGGTGATTAACGCCGCGCCTCTGATGAGCCCCGGGGCGCGCGGCCGTGTTCGGGGAATGGCGGCGTCAATCAGACCATCTTGTTAATTGTAAAATATCGACTCGCGGGGAGCTCAGCGACAGAATGGACGTCTCCGAGAATGAAAATCATCCCAACAAACTAAATTCACATACATGCCGCGTGTCCTCAGATCTGTTCAGCCAGTCCTGTGGTCTGGGGCGGGAAGTCTATAACTTCCTCAGATTGTCATAGAACTTCATCTCATTGATGATACCGACCCAATAAACTTGTATGATACTAACCCTTCCTGTAACCCCAACACTGACCCTCCCAGTCCCCCCAACACTGACCCTCCCTGTAACCCCAACACTGACCCTCCCTGTAACCCCAACACTGACCCTCCCTGTAACCCCAACACTAACCCTCCCTGT
>NW_017308875.1:2963-5283 GCF_000935625.1 Nanorana parkeri | reverse complement strand
ATTGACCCTTCCTGTTACATCAACCCTCCCTGTAACCCCAACACTAACTCTCCCTGTAACCCCAACACTAACCCTCCCTGTAACCCCAACACTAACCCTCCCTGTAACCCCAACACTGACCCTCCCTGTAACCCCAACACTGACCCTCCCTGTAACCCCAACACTGACCCTCCTCTGTAGAACACCTCAGCATTCCCATCCCCCCCAGGCGGTAAGACTTGAAGGGATTGTCCACATTGTTCTCTCACGCCGCGCCGCGCTCTCTCGTCATTATAAAAATCACAATAAAATAAAAGTGATGATTCGGGATTTTCGGCTCCCCGGTCCTATTGATCGCCCTCGTCCAGCCCCTCCCACCTCGCCCCCGACCGGAATCCGAATTCAGCGCGTCGCCCGCGGCCCCCGAAAAGCGACTTTATATTGTGCCATGAATAATACAGGAGAGTGACCCGGCGCTGAGCAAAGGGCCGAGCGCAGATTTCCCCCGGGAGGCGACGGGAATACTAACATATTACAGGCGCCGGGGACGCCGAGAAACTTCCCTTCAATCTGCCGACATTAAAAAATAACGACGTTTGCGTCCGTCTTCCCGCCGGCCGAGACGGAGAGGTGTTTATATTCTGAGGACGGGGGAGGGGAGGAGCTAAATCCGAACGCATCCCGGGGGGACGCAGAACTAAATCTGATCCAATATAGAAGATAACCGCCATTTCCCTTAAAGAGGACCTGTCACCCCCATACAATGTCACATGACCCAGCATGAAAAACATAACACCTCATAGGGATCACATGACTCCCCCTGACAATGTCTTCATCTGCTTTCCATTCCAGAAGGACGGCGCCATGTTTATTCCACCATCATCCAGGGTCACCCCTCATAATGGGCACAGCGGGTGTACAGACCCGGGAACTCAGCACAGGGATGGGGGGAGCTCCTCATAATGGGCACAGCGGGTGTACAGACCCGGGAACTCAGCACAGGGATGGTGGGAGCCCCTCATAATGGGCACAGCGGGTGTACAGACCCGGGAACTCAGCACAGGGATGGTGGGAGCCCCTCATAATGGGCACAGCGGGTGTACAGACCCGGGGACTCAGCACAGGGATGGTGGGGGGCCCTCATAATGGGCACAGCGGGTGTACAGACCCGGGAACTCAGCACAGGGATGGTGGGGGCCCCTCATAATGGGCACAGCGGGTGTAGAGACCCGGGAACTCAGCACAGGAATGGTGGGAGCTCCTCATAATGGGCACAGCGGGTGTACAGACCCGGGAACTCGGCACAGGGATGGTGGAGTGACCCTTTAAGGCACAGATACAGGTGATGTTGGGTGTCTGGTTCTCCTCTTCCTGTGCAGACGGAGCTCGGGGCAATTTCATTCGCGTGATTTGATTCTTTATAACGTTCAGCAAAACAATTAATTATAAGCGAAGTGATGAATTCCGGGGACGCGGAGCTGACGGAGGGAACGCGTTTACTTTTCACAACACAGAAAATAAATGAGAATTTGGGGAGATTTTCCTTTTTTAGGTGATATTCGGGGAATATTCTTCGTTATAAAGACTTGTGAAAACTTGGTTGCTAACTAATTCGGGTCACCAGAGGACACCGGACAGAACTTTCTCTATCCAACCAATAGTATATACAAAGAAAGGATGGGCTAGGACCTCTGGTTGGCTTTTATTAATGTCTGCGCCCCCTTTACCCATCACTTCCTGTCCAGGTGACACCTGAAATGAGGGCAAGTGGAGACACAGGCAGCAGTGAAAGCTTGCTAGAGTTATTTGTTTCAAAGTGTTTTTTTTCCATATGTGTGAGAGATTTCCTCTCTCTTGCTGCTGTGTCCCCAGAGGACAGGAAATTAAGGAAAGTCCCCCCAGCGGGACACAGACAGTAATCTGATTGGATCGCAGCAGCGCCGGTATCTATTGAAGCCAATCAGGATTTGACTCGTCCAACTTCTCCTCTTACAGTCTGCATACAGCTGAAGATTTCTTCCATAGCGATGAGTGGAAATGACAGTCAGGCAACTGTGACTCCCAGACGGGGAGGTCATCATGGACAGACCGCGGTCATTCCTCCGATGCGGACCGCAGGGGGCGCTCTCGTGTTACAGTTTTGCTGCATTGCTACAAAGTGTCTAGTTTCTGAGTGTCACAGTTGTCGTTGTGCAAGAAATAAATGTGTCACTTGTACAGGAAGCGGAGGCTGCAGAAAGCGGACGCTTCATGTTACACAATGGCTTTAAATAGAAGCAGCCTCCAGTATTGAGGCCATAAACACCCCCCCCCTTGCTGTTATTTTTGTCTTGCTGCTGAT
>NW_017308875.1:1760-2528 GCF_000935625.1 Nanorana parkeri | reverse complement strand
TTTTTATTATTATTAATTTTGTTATTTTTATTATTGTTAATTTTATTATTATTCAGGATTTAAATCGCGCCAACAGTTTGAGCTTTACAATATAAGGAAGACATTACAATCACAATACAAATTCAAAACAAGCTGGTTAGGAGGGTCCTGATCCCAAGAGCTGACAGCCCAAACTTCATTGTTTTGGTTTTGGATGGGGCAGGGAAGGATTAGACCCTCTGTCAGGTGTCCTCGGCGGGTTGATTCGCCCTTTCTATTAGTCACCAGGACAAGTAATGATATCCAATCTGTTATTGTTGTCACCGCAACAGGAACAGAGGGTGAAATCTTCCAATGGGGACACCTTTTTTTAAAAAAAATAGATCTTTAATTACTTCCTGTTGCATCTCTGAAACAGGAAATAAAGGGAAATTTCCCCCGAGGCGAGCACAGCAAAAGGCTCTTCGGGAAGTAGAAGAAAGGCGTGGGCCGTCAGACACAATAGGCGCTCTCAGTTAAGGAACCTGCCCTTGAAGCAATGTCCACTCATTCAATATGGCTTCCGTCCCCATAGCACGGGTCACACTATAGTATGCAAGGTCATTTGGTCACATTGGGGGGGGGTGGCAGGTGTGCCTGTCACCCCCTCTCTGGCCGGCGCCCCGCCCAGCTCACTGACATCACTGGTACCGGTTGCCACAGGAGCTGAGCGGAATGCTCTGACTGGCATCCCGCCCGGCTCCTTGCAACCAGTGAGCTGGGCGGGATGCCAGGCAGAGCTGTACCCAG
>NW_017308875.1:879-1620 GCF_000935625.1 Nanorana parkeri | reverse complement strand
ATAGATCAGGGGTAGGCAACCTCGGCTCTCCGGCTGTGCTGAAACTACAAATCCCATGAGGCATTGCAAGCCGCAGGCATGACTCCCAGAGGCAGGAGCATGATGGGATTTGCCAAGGTTGCCTGCCCCTGGTCCCGGGGTACCCCGTGTGCTGCATTGTAACGCAATGGGGTGCCATGCAAGTGAATGACAATGCAACAAATCCAGTGCCCGGTACCGCCCACTAGGTGCACCGTGCAAAATAACGACTTTAACGTGTTCCTGTATTAAAGCTCCTCGTAGAACTTTATAGGTTTCTGTGGCAGAAACGCCCGTGAGATCCACTTTCAGATAAGGGTTCTGATATCACATAGCCCTTTGCTCCAAATCCCCGAGTTGCCTCCCTCCCAGGAATCCAAGTAAGCACAAGGAGTCGAGCACATCCCCGGCCTGCTCTCCTCGGTGTCTTGCGCCTTCCTTGAGTTCTGATTTCCGATACGGGTTCTGACATTACAAAGCCCTCGGCTCCTTTATCATTGCACGCCTCCTCTAAGTAAGCTGCAAAGAGTTTAAAGGAGAACTATGAGGTCAGGGCTTTCCCCCATAGTTCTCCTTAGGGTAACGGGGGGACACAAACTAGCATCCTCCCGTCACCCTAGGCTCAGTATATAGGGGGCTACAGCTCACGGTTGTGCCGGGATCCGCCCAGATGCGTGAGTGACAGCTGGCTCTGCCTATCCAGAGGAAGAAACAGATGTAGGC
>NW_017308875.1:0-472 GCF_000935625.1 Nanorana parkeri | reverse complement strand
CATCCCCCTTCCCCCCCTCCCTTACATTTTGTAACCCTTTCCCTGCCTCTGTCATCCTGATCCTTAACCCCAATCCGTGGCTCCAGCGTGTGCCGATTGCACCAACCCCGGAATCTTTCTGCCTCGACTTCCTCAAAGCCTCCAAACGAAACTTCTGAGAAAGTCCCGACGCAGGTCACACGTCTTTTATGTTTCTTCCTCCAACAAATATTATGAGCGGTGCTCAGAGTCCATCCTCAGCGACATGACTCCAGCATGAGGGTCACGTGTTCCACATGGGTTCCCCCCATCTCTCTCTCCTCCACAACTGTCCTTCTAGACCCAAATCCCTCCATCCCTCTCTCCTCCACAACTGTCCTTCTAGACCCAAATCCCTCCATCTCTCTCTCCTCCACAACTGTCCTTCTAGACCCAAATCCCTCTGTCCCTCCCTCCTCCACAACTGTCCCTCTTCTAGACCCAACTCCCTCCA
>NW_017308874.1:125071-128548 GCF_000935625.1 Nanorana parkeri | reverse complement strand
TGTACACCCGCTGTGCCCATTATGAGGAGCTCCCACCATCTGTGATTATTTTTATTATGGCAACCATACAATGACAGGAACACCCTCTATAGAAGGGGATCTCACCAGTGGCGTCACAAGGGGGATGCGGCCCGCACCCGGGTGTCACCGTTGCAGGGGCCCCTCTAAAAAGTGGCGCACTTGGTCATGGACCTGAGACTCTGACAGTGCCAGGAGAGAGGAGGGGACCCGGCGGCACACCTCATCCCGCCGGAGACCGGGTGTCACCAGACCTCGGGGCGCCCCTGGATTTCTCTGCTGGAGTCATAATAAATACGTCTCTAGTTTCTTCTCTCTCAGGCCTCCATTATACTCGCTCCGTGTTCTCCATGTTCTCCGTGTTCTCCGTGTTCTCCGTGTTCTCCGTGTTCTCCGTGTTCTCCGTGTTCTCCGTGTTCTCCGTGTTCTCCGTGTTCTCCGTGTTCTCCGTGTTCTCCGTGTTCTCCGTGTTCTCCGTGTTCTCCGTGTTCTCCGTGTTCTCCGTGTTCTCCGTGTTCTCCGAGTTCTCCGTGTTCTCCGTGTTCTCCGTGTTCTCCGTGCTCTCCGTGTTCTCCGTGTTCTCCGTGCTCTCCGTGCTCTCCCTGTTCTCCGTGCTCTCCGTGTTCTCCGAGTTCTCCGTGCTCTCCGTGTTCTCCGTGTTCTCCGAGTTCTCCGTGTTCTCCGTGTTCTCAGCTTTATAATTTCACATTATGACATTGAGACACAAGGAGAGGTCACGGAACACGCGTGGGCTCCGGGCTCGCCGTCTTCCAGGTCACCTCTAATGTGATATATTTTCGGCATTGTAAAAACAGGTGATTATGGCACCAGGAAGACGTTGGCGTCCGGCGATATCACCTGACTTGGCGCCCGGCGGCTGACATTGGCTCGTCCTTGGGGATAACTATGGTAACGATTTTCCGTCCTGCGCGACGGACCGAATGATGTTTTCATGTGAATAAAACTCACACAACGTCCAGAAAATAACGGGGGCCAAAACTTATCGATATCTCGCCAAGCCCACCCCCCATTCGTGTCCGCGCCGGCGCCATCTGTGAGCGTACGCTTGGCCGGGACTCGGCGGCTGTGTTATCGGGGTGCTGAGCGAGCTGCGCCCTGACTTCCGCCGCTCGCTTGTTTCTGGTCCCCGGACCGGACTGACGCCTAATGAAGACGTTTCCCAGAAATCGGCCCGTTGTGCTTTTAATACTTATTAGCGGCTTCCTCGCGTTGCGTGTAATTGCGTTGCGGCGAGGAGACATGTTACAGCGGAAGTCATAAATATTCTCACTCAGAGCTCACATCTACGCGCTCATCACCAGAGAGAATCAATCAGGAGGACGCCGGTCCCGCGCCGCCATGGATTAGCTGACAGACGCACCTTTGGCAGAAGCCGCGTTCCCTAATTACTGCGCCGGACTCTTGGAGGAGTTCTGCCCAGCTGTCACGCTCACATTCATCCCATGCCAGAACATAACTTTTATCGCGGGTATAAAAGGGCACAAAATCGGGGGCGGAGCTACAGATCACGGGGCCGCATAGCATAATGTTCATGCAGCAAGTTCGAACAGGAGTTGTAGGAGCGATAATAACGACAATGACATCACGATGATATATACGATGACATCATTGTTAGTATTCCCGCACACAGATACTTTGTAACTCTCATATCAACTTCACTAAGCTGCGGGAGGTTTTATTGCAGAACTACAAGGAGCTTTTTATCTAAGAAGACACTCCAGGTATGAGGTATACAGGGTTAGTTTCAGTGCTGGCCGGGATGACCAGAAACTCTGAGGGCAATAAATCTACAGTGCTAGAACAGTTCAACGATTCTTCTACAGCAAAGGGGATCAGTGACCAGAGACTAGGGATGAGCATTGGCTGAATGCAAGTTATCATTATTATTATAGAGGATTTATATGGCGCCAACAGTGTGCGCGGCGCTGTACAATATAAGGAAGACATTACAATCACAAGCCAAGACAAGATGGTAAGGAGGGCCCTGCCCCTGAGGGCGTACAATCTAAAAGGGGGGGGGGAGTGATACATGAGGAGGGAGCTGTGTGGGGATGAATGGTTGAGCGGTTAGGTTGAAGTGGGATCGGCTTCCCGGAAGAGATGAGTCTTATGGGATCGCCTAAAGGCAGTCAGTGTGGGAGACAGACGGACAGGTTGGGGTAGAGAGTTCCTTATGATGGGAGAGACTCTAGTGAAGTCAACCCCATAGAACACCTTTGGGATGAATTAGAGGCGGAGACTGCGAGCCCCTCCCCCAACATCAGTACCTGACCTCACAAATGGTCCAACATTCCCATAGACACACTCCTAAACCTTGTGGACGCCTTCCCAGAAGAGGCGGAGCTGTTATAGCGGCAAAGGGCGGAGCCAACCCAATACCGAACCCTACGGACTAAGACTGGGGGGCCATTAAAGTTCATGTGCGTGTAAAGGCGTCCCAATACTTCTGGTAATATAATGTACTTCCAGATTACTGACCTCCGGGGGGGGACGGGGACATTTCGGGTCCTCCGCCATTCTGCGTACGCTGAGATTACAGAAGACAACATTTCACATTATCGGCTCACTCCCGGGGGGACCGAATCCCGCTGATCATCAGACGTCCGGAAGTGAAAGAGTTAACAGATTCCTATTAGCCGCACAGATGCCAATTAGCGCCGCGTTGCTGCGATTTGCTGCCAGGGGCCCTGGCAGTGTAGAGCAGGCAGGCAGCCAGCCTCCCACGTGCACAGAATGTCCACATCCTGCACCAAACATGTTCAGAGACAGCATGAGCTGTAACCTTAAAGCTGAACTCCGGGCAAGCAGCTGAACGCTTAAATCATTGGAAGCGAAACGTTTACCTGGCAAAGAGTTTACAATTGTGTTCAGCCATTCTTGTGATTCAGGTACCCCTGCCGGAGAGCGCAGGCAGGTCATCGACCTTGCTTTTCCCTCCTGCAAATAACCAATACGGTTCGGTCACCAATCCTGTCCCCAGTCTGTAGCTGGACAGTGAAGGAAATGCAGCATACTCATGAGGTCATCCTTCTGCTCTCCTCTCCAGTAATCATTTGGCTGACAGCAGTGTGGAAAGTTGCAGAGTCCTAATTGGCTCTTAGTTCTGCCCCTTCCTTTCCCAGTCTGACCGCTTGATGTCTAATAAGTAGATATGGGTGAGGGGTAAGGGCTCTATGAAATGAGGGGGAAGGGATAATGATGAAGCAATGATGCATGATGGATAAGGGCTCGATAAAGGAACGGGTTAGGGATCATGGCTCCATAGAGATACATGAGGGGTAAGGGAAGGCTTGAGCGGTGAGGGTTAAAAAAACAAATAGGTAATGGGTAAGGGCTCTATAATGGGATGGGTAAGGGCTCTGTAAAGGGATGGGTGACAGGTTGGGGTCCTAAGAGGATGGATGTTTGAGGGGTTATAACTCTTGAAGGGATAGTTGT
>NW_017308874.1:122635-124969 GCF_000935625.1 Nanorana parkeri | reverse complement strand
GGGGGGGGGGGGGGGGGGAGGGGCACTCTCTAAAGAGATGGGTGAGGGGTAAGGTCTCTATAATGGGATGAGCGACAGGTAAGGGCTCTAAAAGGATATTTGAGGGGTTAGGGCTCTATAAAGGGATTGGTGAGGGGTAAGGGTTCTATAAAATCATGGGTGGGGGGTAATAGCTTATAAGGCAATGGGGGAGGGGGTTGAGGGCTCTACAAAGACTCTACGAGGAGTAGGAGCTCTATAGAGGGATGGGTGATGGGTAAGGGCTCTATAATTGGATGGGTGAGGAGTAGGAGCTCTATAGAGGGATGAGTGAGAGGTAAGGGCTCTATAATGGATGGGTGATGGGTAAGGGCTCTATAATTGGATGGGTGAGGGGTAAGGGCTCTATAATTGGATGGGTGAGGGGTAAGGGCTCTATAAATGGATGGGTGAGGGGTAAGGGCTCTATAAATGGATGGGTGAGGGGTAAGGGTTCTATATTTGGATGGGTGAGAGGTAAGGGCTCTATAAATGGACGGGTGAGGGGTAAGGGCTCTATAAATGGATGGGTGAGGGGTAAGGGTTCTATATTTGGATGGGTGAGAGGTAAGGGCTCTATAAATGGATGGGTGAGGGGTAAGGGCTCTATAAATGGATGGGTGAGGGGTAAGGGCTCTATAAATGGATGGGTGAGGGGTAAGGGCTCTATAGAGGGATGTGTGAGAGGTGAGGGCTCTATAGAGGGATTAGTGAGAGGTAAGGGTCCTATAAATGGATGGGTGATGGGTAAGGGCTCTATAAGGGGACAAGTGAGGGGTAAGGGTCCTATAAATGGATGGGTGATGGGTAAGGGCTCTATAGAGGGATGAGTGAGAGGTAAGGGTCCTATAAATGGATGGGTGAGGGGTAAGGGCTCTATAGAGGGATGGGTTAGGGGCTGTATAAAGCTACGGGAAGGGTGTACGGACCCTGTAACACAGGACAGGACATTAGGGCCATTGGGTGAATGTGAGGAGCCTCTGGTGGCAGTGATGCTGCGTGAATGTCGTTGGCTCAGATACACGCGGGGTGAACACTCGATGAATCAGCCCCTCATTATGGGAAAGGTCGTGACCCCTCTATGGGATATTTTCTGGGCCGGAATCTTTCTCGGTCATTTGGTGATACATTGATGAGATGTCACAGGCTGTTGGGTGGAGGAGTTGGAGGTCCTCCCAGGCTGGGCCCCTCAGGGGCCCCTCGTTCTCTCGGGGAGGTGGACGAGCTTTTGCATATATGAATACGAGACGTGACGTGACGGTTCTCTGAGAACTCCTCGGGTCGCCTCAGGAGGGAGCGAGACAAATTCTCTAATCAAATATTGTATGTTGCTTCTTATGGGGATCGGCCGCCCGGCACACAGAGGGTTAATCTCACCTCCTGACGCTGAGGCAGATGGAGGAACAGCTGTCCCTGCCCCGCGCCTTCCCCGTGTACCCATCCACATACATGTGCTCCGCCACCCCAAACTGCCACACAGTCACATATGTGCATCACATGAAACAATCTATCAGAAGCATGGATCTGTGTATGTTACATATATGACCAATGTGTCAGAAACATGGGTCTGCATGTTACATATATGAACAATGTATCAGAAACTTGGATCTGTATGTTACATATATGGCCAATGTATCAGAAACATGGGTCTGTATGTTACATATATGAAGAATGTATCAGAAACATGGGTCTGTATGTTACATATATGAAGAATGTATCAGAAACATGGGTCTGTATGTTACATATATGACCAATGTGTCAGAAACATGGGTCTGCATGTTACATATATGAACAATGTATCAGAAACTTGGATCTGTATGTTACATATATGGCCAATGTGTCAGAAACATGGGTCTGTATGTTACATATATGAAGAATGTATCAGAAACATGGGTCTGTATGTTACATATATGAAGAATGTATCAGAAACATGAATCTGTATGTTCTATATATGAACAATGTATCATAAACATGGGTCTGTATGTTACATATATGAAGAATGTATCAGAAACATGGGTCTGTATGTTACATATATACACACAATGTATCAGAAACATGTGTCTGTATGTTACATATATATATATATATTTAGTGCAATATAAATGGGTAAAAGCCGTATTAGTCCAGTAGACAAGATGTCAAAAAAGACAAAAACGCAGTATTGCAGTGTGCAATGACCTTTCTTATTGGACTAACAAAATATATAAGAGACAAGCTTTCCAGAGTGAACCTCTCTCCTTCTTCAGGTCAGAAGCAATACTGATCAACATGACAGTTTGTCAGTTAAGACAGGAGAAAGCTGTTAGAGGAGGGGGG
>NW_017308874.1:114924-122564 GCF_000935625.1 Nanorana parkeri | reverse complement strand
CCCCCCCCTCTAACAGCGTTCTCCTGTCTTAACTGACAAACTGTCATGTTGCTTAGTATTGCTTCTGACCTGAAGAAGGAGAGAGGTTCTCTCTGGAAAGCTTGTCTCTTATATATTTTGTTAGTCCAATAAGAAAGGTATCATTGCACACTGCAATACTGCGTTTTTGTCTTTTTTGATATCTTATATATATATATATACAATGTGTCAGAAACATGTGTCTGTATGTTACATATATGACTATATATGTATTTCTGATGGTACTCTACACAAAAATGAGCATTTAACCCTTGCAGTTTCGGGGGGGGCGCCACCTCAAGGGGAGTTTTTAAATTTTTCCGGACTTCAGCTTTAAGGAAAACTCCAAATTAGCTCAAAATGTCCTTCAGGTTTTATTGCAATAAATGGGAACTTATTCCGAGTATTTGAAACCCTCTTATCAGTGCGTGTCAATGTAACTGCTTCTATGTACAGTCAGTGCACACTCACATACATGTCAGCAGTCTAATGAGATCATTCCATATTCAGGTTCTGCTTCCTACTTGTGCACTGACTGTACTTCCTCCCTCAGAAGGTCATCATCATCATCATCATGTGCCGACATGTCACAGGACATACAGAAGGAAATACATTCTACGGACATTGGACACAATAGTTTCCGAGGGGAATTTATCAGAACGGGAGCCGCTTTGCACGGCAGCCAATCAGCTTCTCTCTTCAGTTTGTTCAGTTGAGATTTGAAAATGAAAGAGAGATGCTGATTGGTTGCAGTGCAAAGCGGCTCCCGTTCTGATAAATTCCCCTCTCTATACATTGATCTCAGAATTCCCTGACAATGATAAATATGGAGGAAGAACAGACAGATCGGCCTGGTTCTCTCCTGCGTCCGCTCACCAAAGACTTCTGAGACTATAAAGAAAATGGACATCCAGCCAAGTGGCCGGGGGGCAGCAGGGCTCAGAGATGTGGTCAGACAGATGCCTGGCACACACAGACACAATGTGTCACTGTGACTTCATTCAGAGGGACAGCCCGCTCTGTCTCTGCCACTTACTCTGCTCTGAGAAGACACGATAGAAGCCATAATCTGCTTCCAGGAGGATAGGCTGAGGATATAGGGCCATTCGGTATTTGCATTGTGGCCCCTGGACCCCCAGCACTCAGTATTGGGAGCAGTGCCAGTCTCATGTAACAAGTCTTCAGCATGTCCCTCTCCAACCACTCCTACAGCATGCCCTCATTCTCCAACCACTCCTACAGCATGTCCCCATTCTCCAACCACTCCTACAGCATGTCCCCATTCTCCAACCACTCCTACAGCATGTCCCCATTCTCCAACCACTCCTACAGCATGTCCCCATTTTCCAATCACTCCTACATCATGTCTCCATTCTCCAACCACTCCTACATCATGTCCCCTTTCTCCAATCACTCCTACAGCATGTCCCCATTCTCCAACCACTCCTACATCATGTCCCCATTCTCCAATCACGCCTACAGCATGCCCTCATTCTCCAGCCACTCTTGCAGTATGTCCCCATTCTCCAATCACTCCTACAGCATGCCCTCATTCTCCAACCACTCCTACATCATGTCCCCATTCTCCAACCACTCCTACATCATGTCCCCATTCTCCAACCACTCCTACATCATGCCCCCATTCTCCAATCACTCCTACAGCATGCCCTCATTCTCCAACCACTCCTACATCATGTCTCCATTCTCCAATCACTCCTACAGCACATCCCCATTCTCCAGCCACTCTTGCAGTATGTCCCAGGTTCAAACCTCCTACTGCATATGCCCAGTCTTCAACCTTCCACAGCATGTCCCCACTGTCCAACCACCCCTACAGCAAGTCTTCAGACTCCAACCATTCCCACAGGATCTCCCCATTCTCCAACCTCTCTGTTGGCATGTCCCAGGCCCAACCACCTACATCATACATCATACATCAAATCTCCTACAGCATATCCCCAGACTCCAACCACTCCTGCAACATGTTCCCAATCTCCAACCACTCCTGCAACATGTTCCCAATCTCTAACCACTCCTAGTCTCCAACCACTTTTGATAGTTGCCTGGCTTCTACCCTGACAGTCTACACGTTCCTCTCAGTACAAGTATATTGTAAATATTCAGACTGAATCTCCACCTAATCAGGAGAACCGGTCACACTGGATGACTCGAAGTTGCAGCAGAAGAAGGTTTGTTTAGCTAACACAATTGTCATTTTGCTGGTCAGTCAGCATGTAGCGCAGGAAGGAGAGGGACGTTATATATGTGGGGCTCGCAGCGGATCTTCTGGGGATTTCTGTAACTGCGTTTTATAAAGTGGGAAATGAAAGGTGAAATGTTTCTTACAACTTATAATTTATTTAACATTTTTACCCTTTTTTTTTTTTACATTGTATTTGAGGTTGAATAATGACACAGGTCCATCAAGTCCAACCTATTGTGTGTATGTATGTGATTGTGCATGTGTGTGTGTGTACACGAGTCCCTGTGTGATGTTGTTTTTAAGTGTACCTGTGCCCCTGTATGTTACGGTCTCTTTCACCCTAATGTTTGTGAATAGACGTGGAGGATAAAATGTATCGGCCCCTCCTCTGTGTATCCTCAATCCCCCGCCTGCCTGGCACTCCACATTCATGGCTATAAAGCATAGCACAACAATTGCTGACCAGCCCTTTATCTTTGGGAATGCCAGATCCTCTGCTCGGTGACTAAGATGAATATTTTTAATATCGAAGTGATTATAAGACGAACATTTTGTGTTGTTTGCTGGCGCAAAAATGCAACTTTGCCTGTCTAGGCAAGAATCCAATTTGGTAACCAATCGCTGGCCAGAATGAGGGAAACGCACTTTCACTATCAATTCCTCACAGGCGGAGCGCATTTGGTATCACTCCGCCTGTGACAGGAGGCGGGGCTATAGAGGAGGCATCGGCTTATGCGTCTCTGCTCCCTCCGCTGCCGCCTCGCTTCCTCTAGCGCCGGCTTTGTTGGCACCGCTGACTCTCTCCCGCGGCTCTTCAAGTTCCCCCTTATGCCACCACCGGCCCTGGGAATGGTCACAACTAGGTCTTATTTTCGGGGAAACACGGTACATAAATTAAATCATCTCTTTCCATAATACAGTAGAGATAAAACCTTTCCTTACCTACTCGGAACAAAAGGATCGACGCAAACCACTTCCCTGGTACGAGGACAGACTTCCACCGCCTTTCCCTTCGGAATCAGTGCCGCGGGACCACAGGCGCACGCAGGGCAGGAGAACCCGTTCCTCTATAATATGGCCATCATTCATTATATTGAACTTCTACTAATTAGCCGGTGTCAACAAATGGCAATCGTGTCCCAAAATTCATGTCCCAAATGCTGTTCTAAATCGTGCCGCCGTTTCCGGTCTTAAGGCAGCACTCCGGGACGGATCGGCACACACTCTTCGGCGTGCTCTGGCCAAGATTATTATGATTGGGTAACATTATTATAAGTATGAAGTATACGTTTATATGAGATGACTGTATTTCTACTGATTGTGTAATTGCAGACAATGACCATACAGGGGGAAAAAGCAGCCTCTTCCCTTCTGTGGCCTATAGGCACAGGCCTCTTATGCCCGATGGTCAATCAGGTCTGGCAGCACTTGGTCACATGCTCTGTAATTACAAGATCATTGCAGGGTGCTGGAGACTAAAGGTGCCCATACACTGCTCGATTCTCGTACGAGAATCGAGCAGTGTGAACGAAGACGTGCGACCGTTTCTACTGTACGGTCGCACGTCTTTTGTCTAAGGAGCATGCTAGAAAACCAGCCGAAAATCGTGCGATTTTCGGCTGGTTTGAACGGTGCTCGGGAGACAAATGCCGAACGGGCCGGTGTGCGCACGTGCACACTGCCCGTTCAGCATTGCGGTCATCGGAAGCCCGCCCCTCAGGGGGGGCGTGGCTTGCGATGATCGAGAGTACGATCTGCCTGTCCAAGATGGGCAGATCGTACGTTTTTTTAATTGCTTTACAACCGGGTTGTAAAGTGTATGGCCACCTTAAGGGCTCTGGAAGATCGTCATGTGCTGGTACTACAGTTTTTGAGCCGATCACTCCAGAAGAGAGTCTTCCATGCACCGAGTGTGGGTTACAAGGACGCATGAAAGGGGTTTGCTGTGCGCTTTGTGTTTTTCTAGTTTCCATTCACAACGCAACTAGGTGTGCTGCAACCCACACATCTTCAGGCACTGAGTCGCTTGGCATCAGGCAGACCACTTTGAATGGGTTATCTGCCCTAAAACAAACCTAAATCCTCCATGATTTCCCCACTGCAGAGCACCGGAAGACACCCGGGGTGCACTGTATATGTGTATGGAATGGCAATGGCACCACAATACATATATACACTAGGGTTGCCACCTGTCCGGGATTCACCTGGACAGTTCGGGTTTTGAATGTTGTGTCCGAGTTTCGTGGAAGCTGAAACCCGGACACAAGATGTGAGGCAGACGGGGGCAACCACAATTAGGATAGGTGCTACTGTCCCCCCACTGAAAATAGTCTTGACTGGGATATTTACATATGAATGGGTGGCGCTATATACATATGAAGAAGCCACGATTCATTCTCCCTCAACCATTTCCGTGCGTCACTAGAGTGTTCGGGTTTCGATGGAAGAAAAGGTGGCAACCCTAATATACACTGCATTGCCATGCATTAACCCAACGCATTATAAGGCACGCTGTGTTGTGAATTCGCCTTTATAGGAGCGCTCTCCATTTTACTGCTCCTGAGAAACCTTCATATCCCGCCTCAGCTTTCCCCCTCTATCCCAGCAAGACGAGACGCTGCCTGTGACTTAAAGTGACAGCGCAATATAATGCGCTTAGTGAGCTACCGAGCTGGAGCAAACATTCAGGACCAGCTGAGCCAGAAGGGTCACTTGCACAGTGGTGAAGCCAGAGGATCATCATGACAGCTAGAGAACCATCATCTCCAGGAGGAGTTTGGGAACGATGGAGCACGTGCCATTTTCATGACAGGAATGATGTATATTCCCTTCACACAATGGAATCGATCATGAGATTAAAAGGGTTCTGCGCTGACTTTCGACGGGTCACGGTGTACAGCATGGATAAAACGTGCGGTCAGCGACCCAACGAGCTTGTTTTCAAAGCACAAAACTCTTTGTATTGCACGATCACATAGACGAGAATCCCTCCGGGACGGCACTGGCCTCTTTCATGAGCCTTTGGTTCTCTGTGTGAGCGGTGCACTTTGAAACAAGCTTGGAGTGCTGGTGGCATATCCTATCCATTGTCATGACAGGTTCTCCAAGCCAGACACTTGTCCCAGAAGCCTCTGCGCAGTGCATGAGCACTCCAGGGTCAGCACTGCTGAAAATGCTAGTTGCCTGGCTGTCATGCTGATCCAGTGTAGGTTCCAGTACAGGAACGGAAAGGTATCTCCCCCATGGGACTGAGGCTGATCCGGGGGGGCTGCGGTACCCTCTGCGATCGTTCTCCCTCCTGGTGTCCTGCGCAGGGGACAGTTGTGGTCGGTTTGGGTTACACGCGGCTGCTCTGCACAGAAAATTAGGATTAGCACAAAGCGGTGAGTAAGGAGAACAGAGATTAGCGGAGCCTCCTGTCTGCAGAGAAAGGGATTAGCGGGATGTTACATGTGTTAAAAGAGGAGGATTAATGTACAATACTCTGTGCACAGAGCAAAAGAGACACTGACATCAGACACAGAGAGCCAGAGACACAAATATACCCCAGAGAGGGTCCCAGACACAGGTTCAAAGGGACACTGAACTCCGCAGGTAAATCCTAAAAATCCCTGAACTCCGAACAACAATGTATATTACTCGTTTCAGCGCTGAAATGCAATTATAAACGCCCAAAAACGCGCTGATCAGTGTTGAAAAAGTAGTTCAGGGAGCAGTTTGGGCGGCAGGCAGATTGAAACACACGATTGCGCGCGTTTGAAGGGCCCCATAGGAATGAATGTCTTTTGTACTGTTGGCGGTTCAGCACAGAAAAATACTCGCGACCCAACCGACCCTGTTGTGAACGGGGGCCTGAATTGGTGCCGACACTGTCCTTCCTTCTGGAGGGGGGCTACTTATGTTCCCCATGGTCCCTGTGTGTGTGTAAAGTAGTCACCGCTCCAAGCTCCCCCCTCCGGGATGGACTACAATCTCAAGTTTAGTTTACTGATTTGTATTGAGATTGTAGGGGGAGGAGCTTGGAGCGGTGACTACTTTACAACACACACAGGGACCATGGGGAACAGACGTAGCCCCCCTCCAGAAGGATACATTGGGGGGTATTTATCAAAGCACTTGCAACAGTTTTAGCCTCTTAGATCATTTTTTTAAATGTGCAAATCTGTCTTTTAACACGTGCCCCTGTTTTCACCAGAACTTGCACTACTTTTTGAATTGCATGTTTTTTGCACCTGTTTTCATCGCTTGTTCTGCGTTTGTTCTGCGTGAAACTGGAGCATCACCTAAGAAAACAATCACAACTTAAGAAGTCCCCGTGACCGCTTCTTCAAAATGCGACAGTTAAGGTAAGTGCTGACGCAAGGGATTCAACTATGCACAGTTGGCTGCTGTGTAATGTTTACATGGCTATGGTCCGCATGTTATACTGGTCATTGTTTCATATTTTCTGTCTTTTGGTCATCTCTGTAAATCTTACGTAACAAAAAAAAGTTAATAAAAATTGTCAATTTGAAAAAAGGTAAGTGCTGACATTAACATTGGGGGGGAGGGAAAAAAATTTGCCTTTAATGTCACTTTAACTCGGGAGTTTAGTGTCACTTTAAATGGAGTACACCGGGTCAAAGCTGCAGTTGATCTAAGCAGAAAGAAATGAGCTCAGACTGTGGAATGTCGGAGCCTCTCGGGGGGTGTGAAGGGTTAATGTCGACATCAGCGATCTCCCTCTTGGAAATGGTTTAATACCGGAGCGGCGCATTGTGCGCAGGGAAGAGCGGAGTGCGCACACCACTGTGTCAGAGATGACAAACTCCCTTCCTCTGGCCCTGCGCTCGCCACAAGCTGCTGTGTAAGCAGAGAAAGAGAATTTGTTCCCGAGCAGTTTGTGCTGAATCAGACAAGAGATTAGGCGGGGTGCCGCGCGTGCAGACACAGCGCTAATTAGCAGAAGATTCAATGATGAGTGCAATGTCGGGGAGATGAGACTACAAGGTGTGTGTGTGTGTGTGCGCGCAAAGCAGCGACCAGGGAGCTGACTGTACACTAATTACAGGTCTGCCCGACTCTCAGGAGAACGTTACTGGAGACCATTGGGCGCGGTATTGTTTAACGCCCCGTTGCTGCGTTGTGGTGCTATTCATTTTGAACGCAGGGCCGGTGCTAGACTATTTTGCGCCCTAGGCAAGACCAGATACGTGCAACCCCCCAGCCCCCCTCCCACGGTGTGCCGCCCCAATGGGGCATAGCAGGCCCGGCGCTACCGCAAGGCAAGTCAGGCGGCCGCCTGAGGGCGCTGCAGGGTGAGGGCGGAAAAAAGAGGGCATTTTGACAAGTACTTGTACTTGCCAAAATGCCCCGATGCTTGCGCTATGGTTTTTTTTTTCCACTTACCTTCGGCGCGGGAGAGCAGCGGCGAGTCAGC
>NW_017308874.1:110276-112304 GCF_000935625.1 Nanorana parkeri | reverse complement strand
CCAGCTGAATAAATTAGGACCCCACCTGGAGCTCCTCCCACCGGACCAGCGCTGACTCGCTGCTGCTCTCCCGCGCCGAAGGTAAGTGAAAAAAAAAACCAACCCATAGCGCAAACATCGTGGCATTTTGACAAGTACGAGTACTTGTCAAAATGCCCTGTTTTTACAGGGGGTGGGTGTCAGGATAGGGGAGGGGGGGCGCAAAAATGCACCTTGCCTGTGTAGGCAAGAATCTTAGCACCGGCCCTGGGGCATAGAATATGTTATTAGCATTGGTAGTAGATCAGAATTTATATACATTGTTTCCTTAATCATTCTCCTATGGACGTTTTATATCTAGTTCACATGCTGCCATCTAGTGACCCTTTGTGGTAATGCACCACTTGTTTTTCATGTTCCCTTTCCTGATGTCTACGTCACATTTCCTGTGTGTAATGCTCCACCCTTCTTGTTGGTCTGTACTTCCTGTGTCATGGCCACAGCTAACAGGCCACATGTAACAGGGACACGTGTGTTCTGCACAGTACGCTACGAAAGCATCATCTTTTGACCGCATAAATACCACAACTCATTCATCTGCTGTAACCTCATGTTCAGAATAAAGCACCTTTGTGGATGGATTCGGTATTTGGTGAGTCCAGCTCTCTGATAAGGATTGTCCTCAGTGATTGTATCTGCTTATACAGGCCGGGCATAGAGGTCTCACAAGGGATAAATCGCTATCACAACAATCGGAGTCAGAATACTCGGCGCAACCCCCCAATCCCCCCTATTTTCCTGCCGGCTAGCTTCCGCAGGTGACAGGCGAATGTATGCCGCCAGGAGCAATAGCCAAACTGCTATTATTGTGAAATAGCTAATGACAGACTGGCTATCGAAACCCAACCCCATGAGCAGAGGAGCGGCCCTGAGAGAGAAAGTTGTCTCTCAGTTCCGCTCCTCTGCTCAGTGGGCGGGTGCAATAACCAGCCTGCCATTGGCTTTTGAAATAGACGGGGGGGGGCATGGTCGAGGCTGCACCGTAGGCAGCAGTGCGCCTTGGCGGCTGCCTAGTTTGCCTAGTGGCAGCACCGGCCCTGTTTGAACGACACATGCACTAAGGTGATACATGCAACACGCCACAATACATGTTAACACACCATAGCGCTTCATGGTGCAATGCATTGCAAATTTTGTGACGTCCAATTTTTGGGATGTTTTAGTGCTTTGGCTCCCATAACACAACGCACGTTATTGCACTTCAAACATGTAAATGGGCCCAAAAAGTGGATGAAAACCTAATTACTCGAATCTCATATAATCTTTAACATCTTAATCTCATTTAAAAAGTTACATAGTATTTGAGGTTGAATAAAGACATTAGTCCATCAAGTCCAACCTATTAGGATCTCATTTTAGGAGTACTTGTACCCCTGTATATTACCTGTACCCCTGTATATTACTCCGCCTCATCTATGCCCATAGCCCTCAGCTTGTGTAGCAAGAGCTTGTGTGGTACCGTATCTGCAGATCTCATTATAATAATAATCCCATGTGGTACGGCCACGATGGTCCCGGTTCAGGCACTTCCTATTATAGGGTGACAACGCTTTGTCCTGTCTCCTAATGGGTGCCAATGGGTCTCCTTCGTTGTCACCCTGTCACACAGGTTTCCGACAAGGACTATATGACCCCCCCCTCGAGCACTTTTCTTGTGTTGCTTCATATGATCACACTTCAATGTGTGTGTACTTAGTGGGGAATAAATGAGATACATTGTAGCACCAAATCCCTTCCCCCACCAGCCAGGAGCCTGATAATCACTTCCTGTACACGTGGGGTTTATCATATTTCCATTATTATATTTCATATTCAGGATTGTGCACAACACAGCCAGGCAGGGGAAGCTCTACCAAGCAGATCGCTGACCTGCTCCATGGCACCCACTTCTCTCCCCCTGGCAGCATCCATCCTCTGTCTTAGGTTGGCCATACATGTGTTGGAGGATTCCGGGGTTTGAAGGGGGTGATGGTTTTGCGCTGCATCCCC
>NW_017308874.1:107963-110260 GCF_000935625.1 Nanorana parkeri | reverse complement strand
GCCTCTGCCAGCTGCTGTATGAGAAGAGTCAGAGATCCAAACATGTTTATCAGCAGCCCGATAGGAACACTGAGCTCTGCTGACTCGTCACCCACTCGCAGAGCCATCCGAGGCTGCACTACGGCGTATGTGTGAGAGGCGGCCATGTGCCAAGCCAGGCCCGGCTACAGAAAGTCATTATCGTATCCCATCCCTCCAAATCTGACTCTGCACGGCAGGCCAGTGAGCTCTGAACATCACGCTGGCCCAGGCTCTTGCAGCACGCACTGTCTCCAGGAATACAGACGGGTGGGACCTGTGATCAGAGATCTCACGTACAGTGCGGCATGCTCAGTAATGTGTCATGTGACCCCTCCCATGTATTTTATTACCTCTCACAGAGATCACAGGACTCCCCCTGACAATGTCTTCATCTGCTTTTCTCTTCTCAGAAGGACGGAGCCATCTTTGTTCAGGCATCATCCAGGGTCACCACCTACTTCCTGGACTGAGATGGAGGCTCAGAGGTGGCACAATCATGTAAATCCCGGTGCCTGTGCAGTACTTGGCTGTGTTAAATAAATGTCTGGCACAGATCAGCCCCCTGCTGCAGCCTCTCAGCTTGTGACTGGATACAAAGTTACAATGTTGCAGACTGATCACTGGGGGGAGGGGGAAACTGAGGAAATGCTTCCTCCTGCCTGCAGCAGACTGATCACTGGGGGGAGGGGGAAACTGAGGAAATGCTTCCTCCTGCCTGCAGCAGACTGATCACTGGGGGGAGGGGGAAACTGAGGAAATGCTTCCTCCTGCCTGCAGCAGACTGATCACTGGGGGGAGGGGGAAACTGAGGAAATGCTTCCTCCTGCCTGCAGCAGACTGATGACATCATCTCAGCCTGACTGGAGCTCAGTGATAAAAGGTTCTGTTGCTGTATATGGTGACAGTCGGAAGCTTTCTCGTCATGTCCGGGCCCCTCTATGGCCGTTGTACGATGTTGGTTCTGAAAATCACTTTATTGACACGCACAGAGAAACAATGTCATGCGTGTTTTCTCCCGGACGCACACGAGTGGTGATGACATGTACATTGGGATACACAGATAATGATCAGAGCCGAGCGCTCCCCATCCATATGACGCGTTTGGCCGGGACGGGATTGATGGGAATCTTCACTGATTGCTTTGCCTGTAGTAAAATCCTTCATTTCTATGAGGATCAATCATTGCGCCGCAGCGTGGTGCAATACTACAACATACTCCATGCGGCGTTTGGAGGCAGTAACACGCTGCAGTCACCACACAAGAAATAAGGAGGCTGATATCCTCAGGGCCGGGATAGATGAAAGGAGCTTCTGTGACCCTCAGGAGACACTGAAAATTCTTTGCATCCTTAAAACCACCCAAATCACCTTCATTTCACCTCCCCCGCCCCCCATTGGCTTCAATGTATTTCACCAAAATGGAGGCATTTTGCCAAAATATCGAAATTCTACCAAAATTTTGAGGAAATGAAAGCTGTCAGTTTTGCTCATCCCTACTGGCAAGTTGGACCTTCCAAAAAATCTCCCACCATCCTGCCAGGCACAGTGAACCCGCACCCATCACCCCTCTGCACGGTGGCATGGCTGGTTGGTATGTGCCGTGCCATGGGGGAGTTGAAGCTGGCACTGGCCCTTCTGTGTTTCGGAGACATGGCACATTCCCGCTGCCAGTTGAATGTTGTGGTTGTGTGTTATCTGTGTGGTTGGCACGATGTGGGGGTTGGGGAGGAGTGTGCCAGTTGTCTGTAGGTTATGGTGGTTTTTCGGCACAGGAAACCCACACCCATCACCCCTCTGCACGGTGTCATGGCTGGTTGGTATGTGCCATGCCATGGGGGAGTTGAAGCTGGCACTGGCACTCCTGTGTTTCGGAGGCATGGCACATTCCCGCTGCCAGTTGAATGTTGTGGTTGTGTGTTATCTGTGTGGTTGGCACGATGTGGGGGTTGGGGAGGAGTGTGCCAGTTGTCTGTAGGGATGGTGAAGGGTAGGGCGGCGGTTTTTCGGAGAGCGGGAATACAGGTCTCACCCACCCCGACCCTGGAACACAAAGTGCCACTTATAGAAGACGATCTTCCAGAGAGAATGAACCGTCGGCGGAATGAAGGCCACGCGTAGACAATTCACCGGTACGCACAATGCGGCAGATGACATTCCTCCGGCTTTATTAACAATGACAATGTGAAGGCCACACGGAAAATGAATGTACTGCGCTCTCTCTCCGTGCGCCATCCACATTAACCCCCCCCATGCCGGCGCGCACCGGCGGGCCCGAT
>NW_017308874.1:104372-106372 GCF_000935625.1 Nanorana parkeri | reverse complement strand
GATTTCTTTAAGAGGAACACAAGACACAAATGTTGCGGACAGATAAATGGCTGATGATGGATTTATCTCCTGACGGATATGGAGAAGAAGTCTGACGGATGATTTTCTTTATTATTATGAAGTTGCACAATAATAATAATCTTTGCTGTTTTTCCGTACATTACGAACTCTCCTACTGCGATACATATGGGGGTCCAACGGGAGCGCGTCTGAGATAGGAAGTACTAATTAATAGGAAATCAAGCGGGGGAGGGGGACTTCCACATATGTTACAAGGCAGTAACATTAAGTAGGATGGTAGACTGGTTTAATGCAGAGCAGCCTGATTTGTGGGTAACCATTGAGCAATCGGAGGTTCCAGTGCCATTGACATCGATACCATGGATACCACCTGCTAAACGACCGACCACAGTTGGATAATGTCCCCCTTTATTTAAAAAAACATTAAGTCTTTATTAAAGTTTAAAACTTTACAGAAAGGATTTTTTTTAAAATGACGTAACCGCGCATCCGCAGGGGGTGTTTTTCAGGCCTGCCGGCGGCCATCTTGGTGCTGGTCGCCAGCAGAGAGAGGAGGGGACATTCACCCGGATAAGGTATGCTGCCGGGTCCCCTCCTCTCTCCTGACACTGTCGGGCTCTCGGTCCATGACCATAGGGGGTGACACCGACATGACTGTCAGTCATTTTGGTGTCACCCCTCCAATGGTGGCACCCGGGTGCGGGCCGCACCCCCCTTGTGACGCCACTTGGGACATGTACCTATTGTACATCTTATAGAAATATGTATAGGGGGCTGGGGGGGGGGCAGCATGAGGGAGCTGCAGGCCCTCTTTTTCCTCTCTGGGCCCCCCCCCCCCCACAACAGGCGGAATGCCAGGGCCCGGTCCCAATTGTGACCGCTGCGACCCTGGTAGTTCCGCCTGTGGTAGCTTTGTAGTACTTACTAATATCGGGAGCTCTCATGCCCGCTCTAAGTGTCCCCCTTTATTGCAGCAATAATGAGCGTGTGGGATGCATTGATTTTGAGATATGACATATCATCATATGCGGGCCCATTAACACCTGTTCTGGGCAGCCCTGACTTCCCATACTGCTTGGAGAGCCGGAGGTTTCTGAAGTGGGAGAACAAGCAGCATTCCCCTATAATAAAGGCGGTTAATGCCTCTGAAGTACTTCCATTATTGGAGCTACTCCCGATGGGATCCCTACAGCTCAAGTATATGGCTACAGAATGTACAACTTAGACATTTCTACCAATATCTACATATACGGGGAACTGTATACAGGGATTTGGCCCCCTTTGAGGAGGTGTGCATGAATAAAGCTGGAAGCAGACATATGTTTTCCAGAGTATATCATTTACTGTTGTCACAGATGTACCCGCTCCCTCCTAACTGTGTTAGGGAATGGGAACGGGAATTGGGACACGGGATAGTAGAAGAGGAGTGGATGAAGTCTTTCCATCTAACCTTCAAATCAAGTACGGGGGTAAAAATACCGGAGAGAAATGATGAAATACTAATAAGATGGTAAAGATGCCCAACAGTAATGCATAAAATAAATCCCCATATCCGAGATGTGTTGGAGATGTGGAACAGAAGAGGGAACAATGTTACTTGTGGTCAAAGCCCCACTGATACGTACCCAGGAATCGAGATGATGGACCTGCCTACAATGTCCTGAGGTGTGCCGTGGCCACTATGGTCAGTATGCAAAATAAGGGGGCATACTCAAGAGTAAAAGGTAACTGAAAAAGGGGGTGAGGCGGGGGGGATGACGCCTACGAGCCGACAGGTGAGAGTGGGAGACGGAGCAGTTTAAATGTGTGGGGCTCCTCCCACAAATCCAGCTAATTAATTAGCCTACCACATATCTGGTGGTCATATCACTTATTACAATCACATTGGAGAACAGTCCTAGAGGTTGGGAGCCGTCTGATGGGATGGAGACTTTCAGAGACTCCGGAGGTAGCACTTCTATCAATGCTGCCTGGCCCAA
>NW_017308874.1:101186-103776 GCF_000935625.1 Nanorana parkeri | reverse complement strand
GGTTAGCATGTCCCATATTAGAAGCTGCCAGAGCAATAATACCTCGGCATTGGAGGTCACCTAATGCTCCGCAGATACGGGAATGGGTTAACGCATCAAATAATATAACGCGAATAGAGGAGCTTATGGCCCGTCTACACAAAACATTCACACAGTTTGAGGAGAAGTGGAGGCCATGGATAGATTCCTCAAGTTTATCAGAGATACAAGCCTATACATAGTAGATAGAGACTTAGATTTTACATTGAAATATACAAGTCCTGTACGTAAGGTTGGGGTTTTTGGGGTTTTTTTGGGGGCGGGGAGATAGTGAGAGTGAGGTTACTGGTTTACAAAGAGAAGGAGGATAAAAGAGTTGTGTATAAGTATAGGGATGGAATATTATGCTTGAATAAGATATGATGATGTTATGATGATGAAGAATTTTATCATTTATTAGGGATGCACCGATACCGATACTAGTATCGGTATCGGTGCAGATACAGAGTATTTGGGCGTGTACTCGTACCCGCCCAAATGTGGCGATGCCTATCCCGATACTTCCTGTATCAGGAAGCCGGGCAGCGCGTCATTACACGCTGCCCGGTTTCCTGATTGGCCGGGAAGCGGCTCCTTGCTCTCTCGTCACTTGTGATGAGAGAGCACGGAGCCGACTTCCCGGCCAATCAGGAAGTTGGGCGCCGTGAAATGACGCAGCCCCCGGCATTCTGATTCGCCGGGAAAACGGCTTCATGCCCCCTGCGGAATCTGGTGACGAGGGAGCATGGAGCTGGCCTCCCTGCCAATCAGGAAGCAGGGCGCCGTGTCATTACACGGCACAAGGCTTCCATGATTGGCCAGCAAGCCGGCTCCATGCTTTCTCGTCACTTAGTAACGAGAAGCATGGGGCGGCTTTCTTGTTAATCGGGAAGCCGGGTGGCGAGTCTTTACACGCTGCCCGGCTTCCTGAATGGGACTTCCGGTAGTCGGTAATTGGTATCGGCGAGTACCAAAAAATATCGGTACTCGGTACCAAAATACCGGTATTGGTGCATCCCTATTATTTATGTATAATTTGTTTATGAAATTATGATGCAAAACGATGAATGTTATAAAATAAAATAAAGAGATATTAGAAAAAAAAAACTTTTTATCCAACGATTACAAAACCTTCCAACCACCCCCCCCCCCAATCAACCTCCCCCATCCCACCAACTGAAATATTTTACATTCAGCTATTGGTTTATTTCCTAAACTCCTTCATTGATCTTCAGACCACAGTTCCAGTGTCTCCTCTTGCCATGGTTGACCAGAATCCTCCTAATTCAAAGCTCCTGCAGAGCCAATGCGGAAGTGCTGCAAACCGTCCTCTGCGAGGATCGCCTCTGTTACACAGAACATTTCCTAGGTTCACTGGTCCTATCCTGGCTCCGAATATTGTAACAATGAGTCAATAATGTTATGAGATGACTACTGCTACTGATGATGGAAAAATAAGGACACGGGGAAACCCGCCTCTTCTGCCAAGGTCTGTAGTGCCTAATTGTCAATCTGGCCTTGTGGTCAATGGTCCTGTGCTCAATGGCCCTGTGCTCAATGGTCCTGTGCTCAATGGTCCTGTGCTCAATGGCCCTGTGGTCAATGGTCCTGTGGTCAATGGTCCTGTGGTCAATGGTCCTGTGGTCAATGGTCCTGTGCTCAATGACCCTGTGCTCAATGGTCCTGTGTGTAATGGTCCTGTGCTCAATGGTCCTGTGCTCAATGGTCCTGTGCTTAATGGTCCTGTGGTCAATGGTCCTGTGCTCAATGACCCTGTGCTCAATGGCTCTGTGCTCAATGGTCCTGTGCTCCATGGCCCTGTTCTCAATGGTTCTGTGCTCCATGGTCCTGTGCTCAATAGTCCTGTGCTCCATGGCCCTGTGGTCAATGGTCCTGTGGTCAATGGTCCTGTGGTCAATGGTCCTGTGGTCAATGGTCCTGTGCTCAATGACCCTGTGCTCAATGGTCCTGTGTGTAATGGTCCTGTGCTCAATGGTCCTGTGCTCAATGGTCCTGTGCTCAATGGCCCTGTGGTCAATGGTCCTGTGGTCAATGGTCCTGTGCTCAATGGTCCTGTGCTCAATGACCCTGTGCTCAATGGTCCTGTGTGTAATGGTCCTGTGCTCAATGGTCCTGTGCTCAATGGCCCTGTGGTCAATGGTCCTGTGGTCAATGGTCCTGTGCTCAATGACCCTGTGCTCAATGGTCCTGTGTGTAATGGTCCTGTGCTCAATGGTCCTGTGCTCAATGGTCCTGTGCTCAATGGTCCTGTGCTCAGTGGTTCTGTAGTCAATGATCCTGTGGTCAATCTGTGCACTCCCTGATACCACGATCCTTGTGCAGTAGTGATGGGGCTCCTAGATTCTGGAATGTTGTATTTTGTTGCTGATTTTGGTTTTTACTTTTTGCCCATTTTTTTATTATTTTCAGATTCCAGCAGACGCCAATGTTACAATGTTGCATTATACTGTACACAAGTAATCCTTCTATATGCAGGCACGGCCTTATTTCTGTAAACGAGATACAATGTCTCCATGGCAGTCAGTATACATCTCCCTGAATTATTCACTCT
>NW_017308874.1:98038-100950 GCF_000935625.1 Nanorana parkeri | reverse complement strand
CCCCGAAATTTTTACTCTCAAAAAAAAAAAAAAAAAAAGAGACGTTGAAAAGACCAAAATCCCACTCAGGGCGGACTGCTCATCTCGGGAGCTGCGAGCGCCGAACGCACGGCCGCTGCACTCAGGGCCCTCGGAAGTCGACGGGTTAATGATGCTTCTGCATTTCTCTGCGGGCCGGTCCGCTGTGGATGGGTTGTCATGGCAACGGCCAAAAGCACTTTAAACAAATATAATTCATTAACAGACAAGGAATGAAGGAGCATAGAGAAACGCGTCAACTGCTGCTGAGTATCTCACAAGCAATCATGTTGACATTAATCTCCTGTTTATATTGTCTTTATACTGATAATAATCTGGCAGAACAAGCGCTCAGATCCCCCCCCCAAGTCCATATAATCTGCACAATATCATAATGTAAATTTTATTTGTAATCTGCCCTGCAGGCCTAGGATCAGTGGGGGGAGGGTGGAAGAGGCCCAGGAGGGGTTCTTAGAAGCCATGTTGACAGCACCGTGCCGTATATATATATTTGTTGTGGAATACAAAATGCAAAGGGAGAAATCAAGAGCAAGCCCATGAAGTGTATTTGCAGATAAGGAAAGCTGCGCTGTGCAGTAATAGCCTCCGCGCCAAGCTGGCCGATGATCCGCCAGAGGAGACACAAGTGGAATATATTCTCAGCAGAGAGATCGCCGCATGCGTCAAACCGTTCACACGGTACTTACTATTACAGCCCAGCTGAGCCCTTATGATTACTGTAAGGCGGCCGGGCTGATCCGCTGCAGCATTCTGGAGAGTCGGACCGCGGCGGCTCCCTGACACAGCGGCCCGGCTCTCCTGCGCTCCCCACCCACCCCCCCCCCCCCCCACACAGTACACCATTGCACTGACTGTATTTGTATTTAGATAAAAGGAAGATTTGTATTATTTCGTTATAATTTAACGCTTATATCTTGCATGAGGTTTTAGTGATTGGGTTTAGATCTTTCACAGTTGTACCGGCTCCTCCCCTCTTCCTCTGATGTCACTGCACACTGCGAGCTTCTCACAATGTGCATTAGAAGCTGCAGCAAGTCAGGTAGAGCTCCGCCTCATTTCCTGGCTGGAGGACATCCAGCATCATCTAGCTCTCCTTTAACCAGCCTCATTATCCCTGACCCCGCCCCTTTCATTCATTGGTTTTCAGTTCTTTCCATCATGGAGGCTGAGTGTCACATGTGGGCATAACCTACCTGCAAATACAGCCTGCCTAGGAACACCCAATGCACTAGAATGACACCCACCCATCAAGGCATTTTGATATTTGCATAACTCCTCCCAAGAGCCCGCCCACTGCTTGCATCAGAGGCAGGGTGCTGGGATGTTTTCGGGAAGGTAGGTACTCCGGTTTCCTCCCACACTCCAAGGACATGCTGGAAGGTCAATCAGCTCTCATACGTATGCATGTGAAATAGGGATCTTAGGTTGCAAGCTCCTTGAGGGCGGGGACTGATGTGAATGTCCTATATAAATAACTGTAATAAATATATAGATAAGCTATGTATAGCACCGTGCCGGCCCCTCCCACCAACCATGATCTTCCTGCATTGCATGGAGAAGCACAGAGATCTATTGATGACATCATCAGCACTAAAATAAGGAATTTTAATGAAAAAAGAAAAGTTTTATATAAAAAAATATAGATGGGGAGGGGGAACCATGGAAGGCAAAATGTAAGCAGAATAAACTTCAGCTACAAGATGACCTCTTTTAAAATGGACTTCGCCCCTTAGCAGTCCCGTGCATTCTACATTCTGGTCCCCGGACCGCTGGCTGTATCTCCGTCTTCTAAAACAGCCACCCAGATCTGCAATTCCCCAATCTGCCACTTTGTGCAAAGCTTGTCCCAGCGGACCTCAGAACTCTCGGCACAGAACTGGGACTTGTTTATTAAAGTGGAAAATAAATACGACATTTAAATGCTCCGCTTCATAAATATTTACTTAAAAAGCTGCTAAGTTATGACGAGGTGATTATGGAGTGGAAGAAACGTGCGGGAAAGGTTTCATGAGTGTCAGAGCTGTAATCTCCAAAAAATCAGGAACCTCCGCATTCCGGTCCTGGGAAGAAGAGGTGTCCGCCGCGGCGCTGCCCAATCCCCCCCCGCTTAGCTGCGCCATCCGTCACATCGCCTCCCGCAGGTTCAATGAACTCACAAATCTCAATTAGTGAAAACATTTGCTAAGCTATTAAATTATTCAGATCACACAAAATGATTTTCATACACGCTCCCAGGGACAGCGCCGGTCCTCCGAGAGATGTCAGAGGAAGAGCGTGGCGCTGTGTTTACATTCCGCTGTGCGCGTCGGGAGATTCGGCGGGCTGGGGGAGCGCACTGAGCACACTCCCCGCGCTCGCCTTCACATTGATTTGTCCTATTTTACAAGTTAATGCTCTGTATGTGAGAGACGCAATAATGACGGAGCAGAAGCACGATACGAGGAATACGAGGAAGATGGAATACATTATATGGGCAGAAGTTAGAGGACACCCGACCATCACACCTATCTCAGCTTGTCGGACATCCCTTTCCAATGCAATTGCCCCTACCCCCATGACCAATAATATAGTGCCCCCTCCCATATCTATTAATATGAAGTTTCCCTCCTCCCATGGTCATTGATATGTAGTTGTCCCCCCACTATGGCCAGTAATATGGAGTTCCTCCCCCCCTTCCCAGAACCATTAATGTTGCGTTGCCCCCATTTCCCATGGCCATTTATATGGAACTAACCCCCTCCCACGGGTATTAAAATGGAGTTGAGTTGCCCCTCGTCCTCCCATGGCCATTAATAAGTCGGCCCCTCACCATGGCCGTTAATATGGAGTTGTCCCCTTCCCATGACCATTAATGTGGAGTTGCCCCCCCCCCC
>NW_017308874.1:96070-96633 GCF_000935625.1 Nanorana parkeri | reverse complement strand
CCTCCATGACCATTAATATAGAGCTGCCCCACCCCCATGACCGTTAATATGGAGCTGCCCCCGCCCCATGGTCATTAATATGGAGTTGCCCCCTTTGTGGATATAACACCCCACTCTTCTGGGAAGACTTGCTACAAGATTTTGAAAGGGAGTTTGTAGGAATTTGTCCCATTTGTGAGGTATTGATTCTGGATGAGAAGACCCGGGCTCACAATTGGCATTACCAGTTTATCCCGGAGGTGTTCAGTAGGGTTGAGGTCAGTGCTCTGTGCAGGACACTCGAGTTCCTCCGCCAAGCCGGTCACACCAACGTGGATGTGTCATGGCAAGCTGAGATGTCTAAAGTACCATTCGTGTATCACTCGGCTGTAGATCCTCCAATCATCTCTGACACTGTCCTTCCTTCTGGAGGGGGGGCTACGTCTGTTCCCCATGGTCACTGTGTGTGTTGTAGAGTAGTCACCGCTCCAAGCTCGCTGCCAGGATGGACTACAATCTCAATACAAATCAGTAAACTAAACATGAGATTGTAGTCCATCCCTGGAGTGAGCTTGGAGCGGTGG
>NW_017308874.1:94367-95989 GCF_000935625.1 Nanorana parkeri | reverse complement strand
GGAGCATTATACAGTACATCTATCTATCTATCTATCTGTCTGTCTGTCTGTCTATGTATTTATAATCTATCATTCTCACTTAACATTTAGCAAGCCCTCGGCCCGTTTTAACCTAAACCTGAAACAAACTTAACCTCTGAAATGCTGGACCTGATTTATTGATGAAGGAAATGCAGACAGCAAATCCTAACAGTCATACAGCAGCAACCACATCGGCACCTAATCCCCAGGAGTAATACTGACAGCTCCAAGCATCGAGAAGCCCCCTCAGTAGTTTCCTAATGGAAAGGATAATTGCTCTCACTTCAGGTACCTGCCGGCTCCGCACACACCAGAACTGAGCTGCGAATGGCAACAGTGCTGATGGTACACGGGATATTGGGATGTGATGTCACCATATACAGCAACAGTATCATTGTACATAAAAGCTCCACCTTTTATCATTAAAAAAAGCTGTCCTTGAGCTCTAGTCAGTGACTGTCTAGGCTGAGATGATGTCATCAGTCTGCTGCAGACAGGAAGAAGCATTTCCTCAGTCTCCCCTCCACCCAGTGATCAGTCTGCTGCAGGCAGGGTGGCACATCTTCTCAGTCTCCCCTCCCCCCAGTGATCAGTCTGCTGCAGGCAGGAGGAAGCATTTATTCAGTCTCTCTACACCCCAGTGATCAGTCTGCTGCAAGCAGGAGGAAGCATTCCTCAGTCTCCCCTCCCCCAGCGATCAGACAGCAACATTGTAACTTTGCAACAAGTCACAAGATGAGAGGGTGCAGCAGGGTCTGATCTGTGTCTAGTGTCTCTGCATCAAACCCAGCAAGTAAAGCAAGCAAGCTTCTGGTATGTTTCTGCATCTTTAATGAGGAATGGACTGACTACTGGCATACCTGTCCTCAATTTATGAATTACTATATATATCCTAAGATGTGAGCTCTGTTAGATTAGAGTGCACTTCACAGAGGGGCCTTGGTGAGAAGGGCAGGGCCAAGGGGTAGGCAGGAGAGGCAGTTGCCTTGGGTGCTTCAGCAGGAAGTTGGTGCAAAAAGGGCAGGAAATGCAACCTATCCTGCTGCAGTAGATGACAGGGAGGGGGGTGCCCTTTGGCCTCTTTGCCTTGCGAGCTGAAAGACCTTGTCCCAGCCCTGTGGAGGAGGCCGTGCGGCTTCCACAAACATTTGCAACTGAAACCTATTAACGTAAACTGTGAAAGCAGTGCAGCATTTATGTTTTCTTGCCGATTGGCTGGTGAATATTTTGGGAATTCTTTGCATTGTACTCCTTCGTGAAATGCCGTGTCCATGTGGCACCTTACTTTAAATCTCTAGTAATGAACTGATGGGAGCAGGTTGCCATTTTGGTTTTGCTTGTATCCGCTGCCAATGTTCGGCGCAGCTGTGGTCGGGAATCTCAGGATCCGATGTAAGGAGATTCACATGTAACAAGCCGGCTGTGTGGTCGGGAATGTCGGGATCCGATGTAAGGAGATTCACATGTAACAAGCCGGCTGTGGTCGGGAATGTCGGGATCCGATGTAATAAGATTCACATGTAACAAGCCGGCTGTGGTCGGGAATGTCGGGATCCGATGTAATAAGATTCACATGTAACAAGCCGGCTGTGGTCGGGAAT
>NW_017308874.1:90607-92616 GCF_000935625.1 Nanorana parkeri | reverse complement strand
GGAGCATTATACAGTACATCTATCTATCTATCTATCTGTCTGTCTGTCTGTCTATGTATTTATAATCTATCATTCTCACTTAACATTTAGCAAGCCCTCGGCCCGTTTTAACCTAAACCTGAAACAAACTTAACCTCTGAAATGCTGGACCTGATTTATTGATGAAGGAAATGCAGACAGCAAATCCTAACAGTCATACAGCAGCAACCACATCGGCACCTAATCCCCAGGAGTAATACTGACAGCTCCAAGCATCGAGAAGCCCCCTCAGTAGTTTCCTAATGGAAAGGATAATTGCTCTCACTTCAGGTACCTGCCGGCTCCGCACACACCAGAACTGAGCTGCGAATGGCAACAGTGCTGATGGTACACGGGATATTGGGATGTGATGTCACCATATACAGCAACAGTATCATTGTACATAAAAGCTCCACCTTTTATCATTAAAAAAAGCTGTCCTTGAGCTCTAGTCAGTGACTGTCTAGGCTGAGATGATGTCATCAGTCTGCTGCAGACAGGAAGAAGCATTTCCTCAGTCTCCCCTCCACCCAGTGATCAGTCTGCTGCAGGCAGGGTGGCACATCTTCTCAGTCTCCCCTCCCCCCAGTGATCAGTCTGCTGCAGGCAGGAGGAAGCATTTATTCAGTCTCTCTACACCCCAGTGATCAGTCTGCTGCAAGCAGGAGGAAGCATTCCTCAGTCTCCCCTCCCCCAGCGATCAGACAGCAACATTGTAACTTTGCAACAAGTCACAAGATGAGAGGGTGCAGCAGGGTCTGATCTGTGTCTAGTGTCTCTGCATCAAACCCAGCAAGTAAAGCAAGCAAGCTTCTGGTATGTTTCTGCATCTTTAATGAGGAATGGACTGACTACTGGCATACCTGTCCTCAATTTATGAATTAATATATATATCCTAAGATGTGAGCTCTGTTAGATTAGAGTGCACTTCACAGAGGGGCCTTGGTGAGAAGGGCAGGGCCAAGGGGTAGGCAGGAGAGGCAGTTGCCTTGGGTGCTTCAGCAGGAAGTTGGTGCAAAAAGGGCAGGAAATGCAACCTATCCTGCTGCAGTAGATGACAGGGAGGGGGGTGCCCTTTGGCCTCTTTGCCTTGCGAGCTGAAAGACCTTGTCCCAGCCCTGTGGAGGAGGCCGTGCGGCTTCCACAAACATTTGCAACTGAAACCTATTAACGTAAACTGTGAAAGCAGTGCAGCATTTATGTTTTCTTGCCGATTGGCTGGTGAATATTTTGGGAATTCTTTGCATTGTACTCCTTCGTGAAATGCCGTGTCCATGTGGCACCTTACTTTAAATCTCTAGTAATGAACTGATGGGAGCAGGTTGCCATTTTGGTTTTGCTTGTATCCGCTGCCAATGTTCGGCGCAGCTGTGGTCGGGAATCTCAGGATCCGATGTAAGGAGATTCACATGTAACAAGCCGGCTGTGTGGTCGGGAATGTCGGGATCCGATGTAAGGAGATTCACATGTAACAAGCCGGCTGTGGTCGGGAATGTCGGGATCCGATGTAATAAGATTCACATGTAACAAGCCGGCTGTGGTCGGGAATGTCGGGATCCGATGTAATAAGATTCACATGTAACAAGCCGGCTGTGGTCGGGAATCTCAGGATCCGATGTAATGAGATTCACATATAAAAAGCTGGCTGTGGTCGGGAATCTCGGGATCCGATGTAATGAGATTCACATATAACAAGCCGGCTGTGTGGTCGGGAATCTCGGGATCCGATGTAATAAGATTCACATATAACAAGCCGGCTATGGTCGGGAATGTCGGGATCCGATGTAATGAGATTCACATATAACAAGCTGGCTGTGGACGGGAATGTCGGGATCCGATGTAATAAGATTCACATATAACAAGCCGGCTGTGGTCGGGAATGTCGGGATCCGATGTAATGAGATTCACATATAACAAGCCGGCTTTGTGGTCGAATGTCGGGATCCGATGTAATAAGATTCACATATAACAAGCCGGCTGTGGTCGGGAAT
>NW_017308874.1:79017-89455 GCF_000935625.1 Nanorana parkeri | reverse complement strand
GGAATTAATTGCAACGGAATGTTCAGTTTGCTCATTAGTGCCGCCCGTGAGAATCTTGTCAGGAAGGAGGCTGGGGTCATTAGCTCTGTCAGACTTAGCGGTAGAGATACGGTGTGGTGGTGTATAACGATGGCGGATATCCATATATCAACAGCCCGGTCATAATGAAGACACCGCTCTGCATAATGAGGATGAGCACGGCTCTGTAGCGCGATAATGAAGGCCCCGGCAGCTGCTCTTCCTGCGCGCCGATAATGAACGGGCGGCAAGGCAGCACCGGTTCCCCCCGCCGCCACCGAGCAGTGCTGCACGTTTTAGCGCGGCGTACGCTGACGCCGCGTCCTTCCGGCTGGGGCTCGCCGGGTGCGGCGGCTCCGCACTCATTACCGCTCTATGTTGCTGCACGGTGCAGCGCATGCAGATTCTCTCTGGGGTTCACATTCTTTGAACTGCGCAGCTCTCGGGCTGTTTGAAGCCAGATAAAAAGAGTGAGGTGAGGAATTTCATACATGGACCTCTGGGAGAAGGAGAATAAGAGAGAGAGAGGAGCGGGGAGAGAGAAGGATGAGCTTTATACACCACAGACCTAAGGGATAGACTGCGCTCTACTAAAATAAATTAACCCCCTTCTCGCGGAGCTATCACGAGCCTCGCGCACACACGCCGGCTACTGAGCAAAGAGCGAGAACTAATGATCTGCTGAAATGATAACCTACTGGATGCTGCAACTTACCTGCGACCTGCGCAAAGTCCACCGCGTCACAGTGACTCAGGTCAGCCATTAAAGGCCAACTCTGAGCACAAGGCAATGGGGTCCCCCATATATTTCTCATTAGGTCTAGGGGGGGGTACAAGAAGAGGAAATATTAATTACCGTATCCCACCCTAAACCTCAACACTCCATTCAGCCACCACCACCCAGGCTCCAGCACTCTGCTCTTCTCCCTGGTGCTCCAGGATGTGGGTGGTCCCTTGTAGGGCTGCAGCTAACGATTATTTGCATAATTGATTAGTTGCCCGATTATTTTTTCGATTAATCGATTAGTTCCGTTAATTTCTCTCACTCTAACCCCCTCCCACCTCCCCCAAACAAATAATCGATAAGGAGAATAGTTGACAACTATTTTCATTATCAATTGTTATCGATTAACCGATTAGTTGGTTGCAGACCTAGTCCCTTGGCGTCATCACACACAATGCAAGGCTATTAACCCTGTATATGGAGGGTGTGACGGTGGCTAGGAGTGCCTTATAGGGGAGGCTATGGTCGACCAGTCACGCAGATGGAGGGAGCCTGGAGTAAGGGATCACTCCTTATCCCTGAACCGTTAGCTGTAAGGAGCAGTCAACCCTTGCAGTGTGGAGGCCCCAATGCATGGGTTTTTTGTTGTTGTCTTGTGCCCGGAGTTGGGCTTTAAAGATGGGGCTGCGTTAATGGCCACTGGACAGACTTGCTGAAGACCAGTGGTTGTCAACTTAAGGGCCTCAACTGTGGACCCTAACTGCTCCAGAGGGCCACACAAAAGACTGTTTCATGAAACTGCTGGGGGGGTCCCTGCTACCGGTATTACAGCTCCCGCTACTGACAGCTAGGGTCTGTAAGCCCTCCTTCACACCTAAACGTTTTGTAGCGCGTTCTACGCTCGACGAACGCTCTACAAAACGCTCAAAAAAATAAATCCCATTGTATTCAACGGTCTCGTTCCCACCTAGGCTTATTGCATATGCGCGACCGTCGCGCATATGCAATACGCCTAGGTGTGAACGAGACCGTAAGGACCACACAGCAAATACCACAGACTGCAGTTTGGCCATCAGGGCTTCAAACTATGACCACATGGCCCATGTCATTGCACCACGGGACAGAGGTGGGACGGTCGCGTGACTTTTTTTTTAGCGCAAATCGCGGTAAAAACCGCGCGACGGTCGCGCATATGCAATACGCCTAGGTGTGAACGAGACCGTAAGGACCACACAGCAAATACCACAGACTGCAGTTTGGCCATCAGGGCTTCAAACTATGACCACATGGCCCATGTCATTGCACCACGGGACAGAGGTGGGACGGAAACGCAGGGCAGTGTAGGACCTCTTATCTACGCATCACCCTATCAGGCTGGAAATACACGCGCCAATTAGATACATTGATTGAACCTTCCATTCCATACTTCGCAACGTTTTTTTCGATCGGCCGCCAGGAGGGTGGGATCGAAATCGCTCCAAATGATCCCAACAGAAAAAGTCCGATCGCTTTCAACAAAATTGCTTTCGCTTTTTTTCCAATTTTGAAATTGATCTTCACATAAATGTCACAGAAGTTGTCAGTCTTTTGTCGTTCTCACAATCGGCCAGATGCTGGGTGTCGATGGAACTCGTACAGTTCACAGATTGCTTCGTTTCTGGCAAATACTCGGGATTTTATGTGCAATTCACAGTGGATGGAGAGTGAAAATGATCGTGTCTATTGTATGACCAGGTAAAGGTGCAATACTCATCAACTGCACTCTCTCAGGAGGCGCTCTGCCAGAAGATACCATCCAGTGCAACCTCCTGCTCTGCACACAGCCACCTCCTGCTCTCTGACCACCCCTAAAGACTGCTATATACCTATAGAATTTCTCCTGTGTTGCACCTAGTCTCTGGAGCTCCTTTCCACACTGAAGACTGCCTCTTACCTATAGAATTTCTCCTGTGTTGCACCTAGTCTCTGGAGCTCCTTTCCACACTGAAGACTGCCTCTTACCTATAGAATTTCTCCTGTGTTGCACCTAGTCTCTGGAGCTCCTTTCCACACTGAAGACTGCCTCTTACCTATAGAATTTCTCCTGTGTTGCACCTAGTCTCTGGAGCTTCTTTCCCCACTGAAGACCGCCTCTTACCTATAGAATATCTCCTGTGCTGCACCTTATCTATGGAGCTCCTTTCCCCACTGAAGACTGCCTCTTACCTATAGAATTTCTCCTGTGTTGCACCTAGTCTCTGGAGCTTCTTTCCCCACTGAAGACCGCCTCTTACCTATAGAATATCTCCTGTGCTGCACCTTATCTATGGAGCTCCTTTCCCCACTGAAGACTGCCTCTTACCTATAGAATTTCTCCTGTGCTGAACCTAATCTCTGGAGTCGCTTGCCTCTCTCATATCTCAACCTCCTTTTACTCCTTCAGGACTTCTCTTCTTCTGCACCTACCTAATCTAGATAGGCGGAGCCAGCTGTCAGTCACACAGCTGGGTGGATCCAGACATAATTGTCAGGATCCATTTCAGCTGCGGCGTCTCAGTATACCGCGAGCTGCAGCTCCCGTATACTGAGCCTAGGGTGACGGGAGGACGCTAGTTTGTGTCCTCCCGTTACCCTAAGGAGAACTATGGGGAAAAGCCCCGACCTCATAGTTCTGCTTTAAGCAAACACAGGGCAGTTTAATAACACTTACGGGTCTTATCCCAGGCTGTGATTGGACAGGAAGGAGAAGCAGAAGATTGGTGAGCTCATTGCTCTGTCTTTCTGCTCTCTCTCCTATCTGCATGTGCCTTGCTAGTACATAAGCACTGCAGAACAACTGACTGTTTCCTATCCTGTGCTGCTTCCCTCTCTCCTAGTCTGAGCTCTTCTGTACAGGGAATGCAAGAGGCTGATACCAGGTCACATTTAGGACCTTACACTGCTTACATTTGAAAAAAATAAATGTAATGATATATTACTACATGCAGAGCTGCAATCATTTGTGCCTTTTATGTCTGCCAGGAGGCCAGCTTTAAGAAAACAGATGAGAGGAAGCTGCGGTTCTGTGTATGATTCACAACAACAAATTTCTGGCTCATCTTCATGGAAACAATTTGTAGAATTTGTTCGTTCGGCGGAGACGATACTTACAATATATTTTTTTATACTCGCTGCTGAATCTGAAATAATATCCAAATGGTTCATTACATCCACCAGCCCTCACGGTGGGAAGATATCTGTGTGAACGTAGCGCACGGATCCACAGCAATGGTTAACGGGTTATCTGAGCCTCCCGTCCCCTGCAGAAATCCCTGAGTGAAATATTACATTATATAAATCAGGAAAGCGGCAACGCAAACAGCCGAATCCTCCATCGGGGGGCGGCTACAAACATGCTAATTTCAGCCTTTAGTCAGTTTGGCCCACAGTCACTTCTTTAACCAGTTCGTGCGCAGAGTCATCCGTGTTTGCAGAGCTGCGATGTGGACGACCATGACACCAACCCGTCCTGGAACATTCCCTGACTGCGCAAAACACCCGGAGCGGACTGGATTATGGAATCCTAATTCTGCCTGGAAATATTCCTATCTACCTGTCTTTTGTTATCGGTGGAAGGGATGAACTGCCCTCGGGAAGAGAAAGGGTTAATAGGTTAGAGCATAACTGCAGAGGGTGTACAGGGTGCAACTGCCCCCGGGCCCTTTTGGTTCAGGGGGCCCAACTATGACTGCTCTGCTGGCTAAACTCTGCAGAGTGCAGTATTTTCCTTACCCTCTCCCTCCTCTTATCTTCACAAGGACTCTTTTGAGAGTTTAGCTGCTGGGGGAGAATCAAAACTTTTGGATACGAGGTTCCCCCGATCAGATTCAGTACCAGGGCCCCGGGGATTTATACTGCAGTTGACAAATTATAATTCCGGGGGGGCAAAACGTTACAATGTGATACTGTAACTATTATTCTGGTTCAGTGGACCTCTGAGTGCAATGAAATCAGAACTACCAAAGGGATACACAACGCCAGTGCTGAACTGGGGCCTAAAATGATCAGCAGCCCATTGATGGGGTACAGGGGCCTGACATAACTGGCTACCCATGGATAAAGTATAGGGGCCTGACATGATTGGCTGTCCATTGATAGGGTACAGAATCCTGAAATGCTTGGCAGGCCAATGATGGGGTACAGGGGCCTGAATCGATTGGCAGCACATCAATGGGGTAAAGGAACCTGAAATGATCGGAAGCCCATTCATAGCGTACAGGGACCGGTAATGACTAGCAGCCCATTGACGGGGTACAGGGGCCTGACATGATTGGCTGTCCATTAATTGGGTACATAATCCTGAAATGCTTGGCAGGCCAATGATGGGGTACAGGGGCCTAACATGATTGGCAGCATTTTAATGGGTTAAAGGGTCCAAAATGATTGGCAGCTCATTGATTGGGTACAGGGGTCTGAAATGACCGGCAGGCCTTCAATGGAGTACAGAGCCCTAAAATGACCAGAGGCCAATAATAAGGTACAGGGGCCTGATATGAGCAGCAGCCCATTGATGAGGTACAGGGGCCTGATATGAGCAGCAGCCCATTGATGAGGTACAGGGGCCTGATATGAGCAGCAGCCCATTGACGGGGCACAGGGGCCTGATATGAGCAGCAGCCAATCGATGGGGGCAATGACTGGCAGCCCATTGACGGGGCACAGGGGCCTGACATGATCAGCAGCCATTACTGTACAGGAGCAGTTCCACTTCACATCTCCTGCACAGTCCATAGGACGAAGGTTTATCTGCAGATCCATAACCATCAAAAATATGGAAGTAGCACTCTGCTCACCTGTGGCGTGTCACTCACCATCCCCCTCCAGCCACATTACCGCCATTACTCAGCTGACGTTGATGCTGCAGGATCAGAATACTTCCACTACCGTCCTATATAGAATCTCTTCTCCGACAGACACAGACATTATATGATCTGTTATAAGGAACATCAACTGGCCACACAGAGCGCCATCCCTTCCACAAATTCAGCCGATAACAGACGGCCCACAACGGCTTATTTACCAAAGTGGGGAGAAAACTGATCCTCCTCTCCGAATTCAGGAGTCAATATTCCAGTTTAGTAGCCACCAGACACCTTTAAAGGGAACATGTCATGCGAGAAAGATGGGTGGAGGCGGCCTATTGCTGAGCTCTCCTTCTGAAAATGCCGATACATTGGCTTCAATACTACAACAATCACGCAGATCTTTTTGGGATTCTGTTGCTGCATACTTGTTCTGCCAAATAAATAGCATTTTCAGAGAGAGGTCAGCATGGGCAGATCACACATTTCTCCAAATAAAGGAAATGCCTGGGACTGTACTCCTCTGGATGGCTGGGGCTGTACTCCTCCTGGATGGCTGGGGTTGTACTCCTCTGGATGGCTGGGGTTGTACTCCTCTGGATGGCTGGGGCTGTACTTGTCTGGATGACTGGGGCTGTACTTGTCTGGATGACTGGGGCTGTACTCTTCTGGATGGCTGGGGTTGTACTCCTCTGGATGGCTGGGGTTGTACTCCTCTGGATGGCTGGGGCTGTACTTGTCTGGATGGCTGGGGTTGTGCTCTTCTGGATGGTTGGGGGGTGTACTCTTCTGAATAGCTGGGGATGTACTCCCTGGATGCCTGGGGCTGTACTGTGGATGGCTGGAGCTGTCCTCTGGATGGCTGGAGCTGTACTGTGGATGGCTGGGGCTGTACTCCTTTGGATGGCTGGGGCTGTACTGTGGATAGCTGGGGCTGTACTCCTCTGGATGACTGGGGCTGTACCGTGGATAGCTGGGGCTGTACTCCTCTGGATAGCTGGGGCTGTACTCCTCTGGATGGCTGGGGCTGTACTTCCCTGGATAGCTTGGGCCGACATAAGTATAGACTCTTTATGAGTGAAGACCCCGGAGTAGGGTTGCCGGTAAACATTTTACTCTGAGGGTGACACTAAGGGAGGAGCTATAAAGGATAACTCGGCTGACTTCACACCTTACCATGTATCTTCACCTAATGCACATTGATGGACTGCTTGTGCCTTTAGTGTGCTCCTGTTTTATGTTTATGGGCCCCCAGGGGCCATCCATACAATAAACAACACACATAACCCTCAGTGCAGCACAATGCAGGCATCAGAAAGCACATGCGCTGAGATGGGTTGCATTGGGAAGAAAGGGTCGGGCAGGTTTTCTGGTGTGTGGACATGCTTGGAGGATCCATGGGAAATGAAAGGGTGCAGCTACCACGATGTGTTTTGGTGCATCATGCTTAGTTATATCTCCTACACACACTATACTGATATACACCTTCATACCAAGGTCATTGGGTGCTGGATCACCTGGTGGATGGAACCACCACGTACACAGTGACCTGTGTAACCTCAGGACCCACATTTGTCCTTGTGTATTAAGTCGCGACCCAAGTCGCACTGCAATGGAATGCACGGCATTGCGGTATCACACGTTCCAGTGCGGGCAATCAAACTGTGGGTGGGAGGTGCGTTTGGGGAGCCATTCAAAAGATCAAGTCTCCATACCTTACGAGAACTGGAGTTTATCCTCAACCAGATGTCCAGTGTGGGCTGCTGTGCTGTGTCAGAGCTCCATCCATATATGCAATGCTTGTACACCTCCCTTTGCATGCCCTGTAGAGGTGCCGGGAGCCAGAATGTGACATCACTGTGTGACACTGAGTGTGACATCACTCTGGTCAAGCAACCTTTACTGGACACATGAGGGAGCTGTACGTATAGATGTAGCTCCCTCACAGCCATAGCCCCAGTCCATCCCAACTCAAGCTGACACTCAGCACCGTCCAGCATATTTTGAATTGCTGTTTGGCGCAAGAACTGATAGGTGAGAAGCCCCTCAGCCTCCCCCTAGAAAAGTGGAAGGCACGTGGCGAACCACTGAATATGGGGTCGCGACCCACTTTTGGGTCACGACCCACCAGTTGAGAAACAAGGCAGTAGAAGATATGTACTCCGCACACCATTCTGCTTCAAAATATTGTCTTTGTTGGCATTGTTGCAGCAGAATGTGAAATGCAACGTTTTGGAACCATGCATGCAAAGTGCAAAGGGGCCCTGCGTGGTTCCCACACCTTGCATGCCACATTAGGGGACAGGAGATAGAGGACCTGAGCTATGAGAACAGGCTACTGAATTTAAATATGTTCTCACTGGAAGTACGGAGATTAAGGGGGGGACATGATTTTCATGTACAAAATGTTTACCGGGGATAGCAACATTAGCAGCAAACTCTTTACAATGAACTCCATGACGAGGACGAGGGGCCACCACCTAAAATTAGTGGAGAAAATATTTCAGCACAAGGGGAGAAGGGGTTTCTTCTCAGTTAGATGAGTCAGGGTCTGGAACTCCCTGCCACATTCTGTGATTTCGGCTGAGAGTGTCGCATCATTCAAGAGACGATTGGACGATTACCTCCGAGACCGTAATATACAGGGGTACAGGTAATATACAGGGGTACAGGTAATATACAGGGGTACAAGTACTTTTAAGAATGAGAACAAACAGGGACCTATACATACCCTGTTTCCCCGAAAATAAGACCAAGTACTATTTTTGGGAATTGCTCAAATATAAGACCTACCCAGAAAATAAGACCTAGCTGTGACCATTCCCAGGGCCGGCGGTGGCATAAGTGGGACTTGAAGAGCCGCGGGAGAGAATCAGCGGTGCCAACTAAGCCAGCGCTAGAGGAAGCGAGGCGGCAGCGGAGGGAGCAGAGCCGCATAAGCCGATGCTTCCTCTATAGCCCCGCCTCCTGCCACAGGCGGAGTCATACCAAATGCGCTCCGCCTGTGAGGAATTGATAGTGAAAGCGTGTTTCGCTCATTCTGGCCAGCGATTGGTTACCAAATTGCTCCTGGAAAGGTACGGCATCTCGATCACCATATTCTTAACTTTGCCATTTTGGATAATTTAATTTGGATTTGCGTTAACTTTGGATTGTTGTACATAATAAAATAAGACCTAGGGTGTGTTTTTTTGAGCCCCCAAAAAATATAAGACAGTGCCTTATTTTCGGGGAAACACGGTACTACACAGTAGGATCATACACATACACACAACAGGTTGAACTTGATGGACATGCGTCTTTATTCAACCTCAAATACTATGTAACATTATGCTGCAACAATGTCAATACTATGACGATACTTTGAAGCTGAATGGTGTGCAGAGTCCATATCCACATAGTACCAGGTAATGATGGATAGTTCCAAATCAATGACCTCATGTCACGAACCCAAATCCCTGTGTGATCTCCAAAATAAATATCGAATAATGCCAGCGCTTCTTAATGACACAAATCGCTACTTTATACATCTGACCCATAAACAGAGAAAACACATAATGACAACTGTGTCATCTACATGTAATGAAAGGAACCCTTCGCTGATTATTCCTGCCCATTCAAGGTAATTTAACAATGTATGAGGGCGACTGGGCGCAGCGTGACGTGGGATATAATAGAGCCATGGGGGAGATATATTCATAAGAGGTTTGTTGTGATGCTGAAGAGCCATCTTCATTCTACAACATCAAGGGTGAGCACGGACACAGATGTATCATGGGGAGCTCACAGCATTGTGCATGCCTCTATTAGTAGGTTAAAGTTACACTCCACACACAACAATATTTCAGGATTTGGTGGAGGTCGGAAAGTTTTTTCTGCCTCTATTGGTGACATCTCAGTACTGAGTTCCCGGGTCTGTACACCCGCTGTGCCCATTATGAGGAGCTCCCACCATCCCTGTGCTGAGTTCCCGGGTCTGTACACCCGCTGTGCCTATTATGAGGGGCCCCCACCACCCCTGTGCTGAGTTCCCGGGTCTGTACACCCGCTGTGCCCATTATGAGGAGCTCCCACCATCCCTGTGCTGAGTTCCTGGGTCTGTACACCCGCTGTGCCCATTATGAGGAGCTCCCTCCATCCTTTCTGCTGTGAACTCAAACAGGGGGATTGTGGACAGGGGAGTTCTAGGTGGACATTTAGTTTCGAATGAACATTAGGTGAGTAACAAGCAAATGAAAACCCAACTCCAGCTAAGACGTGTTACGCAGGTAAAGCAAAGAGTTTCTTTAAGAAAATGTTTATATCAGCCATATGAATAAAAGACGACGACTGTAAGACTGTAACAGACAATTATAAATAAAGATGTGCGAGATGAAATAAGGAATTCAGATTATCAGAGAGGAACCTCAGAGGTTCCAGAGAGCGCTGAAAAAAAGTTCATGAAAATGTAAAACTGCAACTAATGTATCCTAATGTCTTTCATGTATTTCAGTCATTCTTATAAAAAGCAGAAATGGAATCAGCAGCGATATAAAAACCTGTTACATTGTATCCCCGGTGATGAGGAGGAGGAGGGATGTGCGCTGCACTGATCTCTCATTCATTCACCTCACACAAGCTTTTCTCGCTCTCTGTGTCCTTGTTGTGAGATTCACCCTCTGTGACCATTATCACCAGGACAGAAAGTGACGGGAAAAACAACATTGTGTCCAGGGCTGCCAAGGCCAGGTTACTCAATGCCCCCTCATCCCCGTCTAACCCTCCCCTATGGGAGAATGGCAACCAGATGGCGGGGCGGCAGGGTTGGTGTTACATTTTTTTTTCTTTATTTTTTTTAATCACTTTTTTTATTTTCTTTTATTATTATTATGTTTTT
>NW_017308874.1:76463-78986 GCF_000935625.1 Nanorana parkeri | reverse complement strand
CTGTGCTGCCCCTCTACTCCCTGCCGCCCCAAGGCCAGGCTTCGGTGGCCTTGTGGGAAATCCGGCCCTGATTGCGAGTTGTCACCAGAGAAGGAATAGAGAGAAAATCTTCCCATGGAGACCCCAGAGCAGGAGCGGCTTTGCTTTACTATGAAGAGATTTCCTCTCACTTCCTGTTGTGTCCATTAAGGGGGAGGGGGGGCTTAGGCCCCATTCACACTGAGCGATTCGCAAATCGCGCGTTTGTCGCGCGATATCGCGCAAATGCTTGCATTAAGCAAGCTAGAATCGCGGCAAAATCCGCTCCAAAAAGGGTCCTGCTGTAGCGACGCACGACCCGCGACAGCGACGGACAGAGCCCCATTGCCATGCATTGGAGAGCGATATATCGCGGTAAATAGCCGCGATATCGTGGGAATTACCGCGTGATAAATCGCTCAGTGTGAATGGGGCCTTAATGGGACACAGATGGAAAAAAAAAAACTGCCCTACCCTATTCACAAAAAGCCCGGAACTCTGAGAAACTATAAAAGACCCAAATGAATGCAGCTCATCATTAGCAGTAGCAGTGTAATGAATGTGACCTGGTATCAGCCTCTTTCAGTCGCTGTACAGCAGAGCTCAGACCGGGGGGAAGGGAGAAGCAGCAGCAGGAGCCAATCAGTGATGCACTACAAGCAGCATGCTGACAGGAGGAGAGAGAGCAGAGGGACAGGTGTGCTGCTTCTCCTTTCACTGCACAGTCACAAGCTGGGGGCGGGTCCAGACAACCTGGGCTTGCCGGAAGTGGGTTGAATGACGCTGGACATTGTACTGAGGACATCTAGTGGTAGGAGAGAAGTACTGCGGGGGAAGATCTCTGGACTGAAGGTGAATATTGCAGCAGAAGCTGTTTTTTTGGTATTTTATCTTGTAATGGGCCGTTCATTTTTGTCTTTTTTGTTTAATTTTGTGGCCGGAGTTCTGCTTGAAATAAAATTCTGCTGAGGCCATTATTATCTGACGGGGGCTCCGATAGATCTGCACTGTGAGCTCACACACACACACGGGAGGATGGAACAAAAACACGCAACGTTATCGATTTCCCAAACTCGGCAATGGATTTTTAGGCACACAAACATGCGTAGGCTCTCCTGCGTATATATATATAATCGTGCGTGATGGGGGCTCAGCACCGTCACGCAGCACCAGCCTCTCCCATTCAGTATCAGCGATCTCCTATTCTCTCCATTTATAAGGAGACCTTGACAGAGGCAGCGAGGTGGCCCCGGTTGTTGTGCTGGGTTGCCACGGCGACAGCAGCATCCATTGTGTCGCCGTACTTTGTGCGAGTGTCTCCATAGAGACGGCAGAGGATGGCAGCAACTGTCTATATACGGCGCGGATGCAGCGTACTTGTCGCCCCGCGCTTCAACGTCGACACGGCTAGAAATCCTCTGAAGAGGAGAGGATCTTTACCAAAGCGCGCCGAGCACTTCGCATCACCGCGGGTCGCGTTATAATGTGCGCGGGACGGCGTCTCATCTCCAGACAACAGATCACAGACGGTAGAAGCAATAGCAGGGTGTGAAGGGCGGTAACCCATAGCAACCGGGCAAAGAATGACGTTGTTCTGACCAGCACAACGTCCGTGCTTATGACTAGACATGTAAGCTAAATTCGGTTCGGATATTTCGTTATTTCGGGATTCCGATCCGAAATTTAATTCGGTTCGGGTTTTCGGATTCGGACCAAATCAGAATATTCGTTAGATTCGGATGAGTTGACGAATATGCGTCGGGAATACCACTGAAAACCGTCTACAGATATTATTACTAAAGCTGAAGCTCCCAGACCCGTACGGCATTGGGGATCCGAATTTCCGAATACCATTTGGGAGCTCTCGAATGCAATTCGGAAATTCGGACTCCATTCGGGTCTTGGCGCCTCAGCTTTAGTATTCTGTATATATTATTAGCATTCAACAATAGGAACGAATATTCGCAGCGGCAACATTGCGACCCGAATATACGTAAAACGAAACCTGAGGCTCCCAGACCCCAATGGCGTTCGGGAGCTCCTGGAAGCAAATCGAAAATTTGGATTCAGAGCCCTTCGGATGCATTAAACCGAAAAACCCATCAGATTGGCCAGAAAAGTCACATGTCCGATTGAGTTTAGTTTTTGAACGCAATTCGGACGGGATCCGAAATTTGGAAACGGACATTCGGATTCGGATACATTGGGATTTGGGAATTTCGGATGTGTCAGAATGTCAGAATTTCGGAAAATTGGCACGAATTTTGATTCGGAACGAAACGAATCGCGCGTGTCTACTGATGACGTCATCCGGCGTATCTTGTGATGGAAGGAGGGTCATAGAAAGGCCGTGACCTTGGTGCTTCCTGCAGCCCTTGGCATCAGTGGCGTCACATGGGGGGTGCGGCCCGCACCCGGGTGCCACCATTGGAGGGGTGACACCAAAATGATTGACAGTCACCGCCTATGAAAAGTCGGGCTCTCAGTCACAGACTGAGAGCCCGA
>NW_017308874.1:74310-76397 GCF_000935625.1 Nanorana parkeri | reverse complement strand
AGGGTCAGGAGAGTGGCGGGGACCCTAACCCTCCTCTCTATGCCGACGTCCATCACCAAGATGGCCACCGGCAGGCGTCAATAAGACAACCACATGCATGATGACGGGGGGTGTCACCCGGTCTCCGCTCCGTGTGACACCCGGCCCCCGGGACGCCCCTGCTTGGCATCAGCCGTTACACCGAATGTTGGCAGAGCATTGTCACCCTATAACAGGAAGTGCCTGAACAAGGACAGAGCGTGGTCACCCTATAACAGGAAGTGCCTGAAGAGAGACAATGCACTGTCACCCTAGAACAGGAAGGGCCTGAACAAGGACAGAGCGTGGTCACCCTATAACAGGAAGTGCCTGAAGAGAGACAATGCATTGTCACCCTAGAACAGGAAGTGTCTGAACAAGGACAGAGCGTTGTCTCTTTAGAACAGGAAGTGCCGAAACAAGGACAGAGCATTGTCACCCTATAACAGGAAGTGCCTGATCAAGAACAGACTGTTGTCACCCCATAGCAGGAAGTGCCTGAACAAGGACAGAGCATTGTCACCCTATAACAGGAAGTGCCTGGACAAGGACAGAGCATTGTCTCCCTATAACAGGAAGTGCCTGGACAAGGACAGAGCATTGTCTCCCTATAACAGGAAGTGCCTGGACAAGGACAGAGCATTGTCTCCCTATAACAGGAAGTGCCTGGACAAGGACAGAGCATTGTCTCCCTATAACAGGAAGTGCCTGGACAAGGACAGAGCATTGTCTCCCTATAACAGGAAGTGCCTGGACAAGGACAGAGCATTGTCACCCTATAACAGGAAGCACCTGAGCAAGGACAGAGCATTGTCACCCTATAACAGGAAGCACCTGAGCAAGGACAGAGCATTGTCACCCTATAACAGGAAGTGCCTGAACATGGGCAAAGCATTGTCACCCTATAACAGGAAGTGCCTGGACAAGGACAGAGCATTGTCACCCTATAACAGGAAGCACCTGAACAAGGACAGAGCATTGTCACCCTATAACAGGAAGCACCTGAGCAAGGACAGAGCATTGTCACCCTATAACAGGAAGCACCTGAGCAAGGACAGAGCATTGTCACCCTATAACAAGAAGTGCCTGAACATGGGCAAAGCATTGTCACCCTATAACAGGAAGTGCCTGGACAATGACAGAGCGTTGTCCCTTTATACCAGGAAGCTACTCAACAAGGACAGAGCGTTGTCACCCTATAACAGGAAGTGCCTGAAAACGGAGCTCCTTGGCAGGATCGCCGGGGGATTATTATGATGTAAAAGGGTTGAAGGGAAGTTTGGAACGAATGTGATGAAGATTATATGAGATTTTAGTGATCCGTATACATCATATATTGGAGGTTTGTTCGCGGCGAGCACAAATCCGTGAAACGGCCCCGTGTACGTCCGTAACATGGCGCCGGCGATGATGGCGCCGTCATAGCAATAGCGCAGGTTGTATCGTTATCTCCGGAGCGCGCCAGGACATGGAGCCGTCTGTTCCTCTAACGAGCAGCGATTTGCACGACGCTCACTTGCGTCTCCTCCGTGTTCCTGACAATCTGGAGAGCAGAGTGTGAGCACAGATGGTCGGAGGCCCCCCCTGCGATTCTTATCATGGCGGACATATCCGGCGCCACTCTATAGAAGAACCTCTGGATCATTATCCCCCACCCCCCGCCCGGGGCTTGTCACGTCCCAGGAAATCTCTGTCCTGTCTCATGATGGGAACGATGGACAGAATATTCCCCACCCCCGCCCTGGAGCTGCATATAGAGCCATTGCACACCATGTGACTGCTGTGTGGCCCCCTGGGACAAGGCGGGCTCCGTATACTGGTCTGGAGAGCCCACTTAGGGTCTATGTCAGAAGTGGTTCATACAAGTCAAATGCAGCTTATTAGAAGGTCAGGTGCAGCATACAAGCTTGTTCCCAGTGGGCTGTACTCCTAGGGTTGCCACCTGTCCAGGATTCACCCGTCCGGGTTTTGAATGCTGTGTCCGGGTTTTTGGCAGCAGAAACCGGGACACAAGATGTCAGGCAGACGGGGGGCAACCAAAATAAAGAGAGGGGCTACTGCCCCCCCCC
>NW_017308874.1:69915-74108 GCF_000935625.1 Nanorana parkeri | reverse complement strand
CCCCCCTGAGAATAGTTTTGACTGTGATGTTTATGAATGGGCGCTATTTACATATGAATAAGCCGCCACTCACTCACTCAAAAAAAGTCAGCGCGTCGCTTGCGTGCTCAGGGTTGCGCTTGAAGAAAAGGTGGCAACCCTACGTACTCCGCGCTGACACATATATGTGTTTGGTGTCAGGAAGCGCGCTCGAATGGCACGCCCCCAGAACGGCAAGCACTCTGTTACCGGAAAGCTCCTGGTCAAACAGGGGCCAGTAGGATAAACTCCTGATCATGTGATCACTCTGACAGCCAATCACAATGATGAATGAGTGGAGTGAGGACGAAACGCGCACATTGTTTCTGGGCCGCACTACGGGTATGAAATCGATAACACAAAATCGCCTGCACTCCATACAGCGGTTGTCACTATGTCGCCCAGAAGAAGGGACCCTGCGTGGCCCCCGAAACTTTGGCTGTATGACGCATGTGACCAGTGGCTTAACAGGTGGCCGCTATGGGGCCCGGGCACAGGGGGGCCCGGTCATTTCCCCTCATAGCCGCTGCGGAGCTGTGTCAGTGACAGCCAGCCGCTGCGGCAGATGAGGGCGGTGTTCGGAATGGAGGAGGCGGGGCCCGCCTCCTCTTACATCACTGGCCAGCGACTTAAGAGCAGGTGGGGCCAGTGATGTAAGAGACGGCGGGGCCCGTCGATAGCAGAGGAGGCGTGGCCCGGTGACCGAACAGGAGTCGGGGCCCGGGGACGGAACAGGAGTCGGGGCCCGGCGACCACAGAGGCGCTGACAGATAAGAGATCTCAGACCCTGCAGAGCCCACTATAGAGAGTCTATGGTGGGCTCTGCAGGGTCACTCTCCGCTGGGGCTCTGCAAGTGGCATGACTAGCAATCACGGGGGCCCATACAAAATTTTGCTACGGGGCCCCGTGATTTCTAGTTACGCCCCTGCATGTGACCATTTAATAAAAAGTGCTTCTACTTCTTGCACACATCATGCAGTGCAGGTGACTTCTATTATGTACTATGGGTACGAACACGAATAATGCTCACATACGTGATGTCGAGTCAGGGGGATTTATTGCGGGTTGTTGGTTGGCGGAGGGTCGTTGGTTGGCGGAGGGTCGGTCGTTGGCGGAGGATCGTTGGTTGGCGGAGGGTCGTTGGTTGGCGTTGGTTGGCATCATGACTCTGAACACATACATGTGCTTTATATGTTCAGACGTGTTTCACGTGTGATACGAAGGACCTCGTATACTAAAGTTGAATGGGAACGTGCAGGTCAGTGCAACAAAATCACCCCTGGCGCGGGGGCGATGGGTCCATGAAATGCAGCGGAACGCAGGACAATGCGGAACCGGAAGCGGATATAAAACATTCGTCCAGAAAGTAGATCAAAAACCCCCAATCACTAGAATCTCATCGAACCCTCAACATGGTCATGTTTTATTATAATAATCCCCGGTGATCCTGCCGTGGAGGTCCTCGTTCAGGCACTTCCTGGTACAGCAGGGGTGGGCAAGCGCTAAGAGCCAATCCTTATCCCGAAGTTACGGATCAGAATTGCCGACTTCCCTTACCTACACCAGGGGCGTCCCGAGGCTGGGTGACACCCGGAGCGCTAACCGAGTGTCACCCCGCCGAGACGTCACTGCGCATGCGCGTGATGTCACCATGACGTCATCGCGCACGCACGGCAGTATTCTGATACCTGCTGGCGGCCATCTTGGTGATGGGCAGCGGCAGAGAGAGGAGGGGACAGTCACCCGGCGGGATGAGGTATGCCGCCGGTCCCCTCCTCTCTCCTGATACTGGACCGAACGCCTGACTTTTCAGAGGGGGGTGACACCAATGACTGTGAGTCATTTTGGTGTCACCCCTCCAATGGTGTCACCCGGGTGCGGGCCGCACCCCCCTTGTGACGCCACTGCCTACACTGTCCTAACAGCTGGAGGGCCGGTGTTCTGTCGAGAAAGTCGACCCAGTTGAATTTGCCGACCTCAGCATCTGCGCTTGTGCACACACCGGGATTAACGGGGGAAATAGGGATTTATTTACAAAGTATTGATCTGTAATTGTTGATTGTGACCGTTGGTAATATCCCACCCATGGCAGTAAATGATGGGCGCCATTTTATGCACATTCACAGTTAACGTCGTAACTGCCACGGATGGGATATATTATCAACGGTCACAATTGACGATTACCAATGAATACTTTGTAAATAAGCGCCTGTTGCCTCGTTAACCCCGGTGCGTGCACAAGCGCAGATGCTGAGGTCGGCAAATTCGACTGGGTAGGCGTTCTCGACAGAACGCCTGGCCCTCCAGCTGTTGTGGAACTACAAGTCCCACGAGGCATTGCAAGACTGATGTCCCGGAGGCATATTCGGATTTGTAGGCTTCCGACGGAGACTACAACACACAGTACACAGGCATGATCTACTGGTGTTGTCACCGTCAGGAACCCCCCTCCGAGAAATGCCATGCAGCCATCACTGGAGAGCATGTAGACAGGAAGTGGCTGCAGGAGATCAGCGGCACCGAGAAGTATCAGGGAGGAAAAGAAGGATTTGATTTATTTTATTTACAAACGTGGGAATTGTTTATCATACACAATACACAGAGCTAGATGACATCCAGTCACATGACATCCAGTCACATGACATCCACTACAGAGGAATCCTGAAATGTATATTTAAAGGGACAGTAACCTCCGGAAATAAATCTTAAAATCCCTCGAGTCCCCGATCTCTGAGCAGCAATGTATCTTATTTGTGTGTCACTCGGCTGTAGATCCTCCAATCACCTCTGACACTGTCCTTCCTTCTGGAGGGGGGCTACGTCTGTTCCCCATGGTCCCTGTGTGTGTTGTACTGTAGTCGCGCTCCAAGCTCCGCCCCCCCCCGGGATGGACTACAATCTCAGGTTTAGTTTACTGATTTGTATTGAGATTGTAGTCCACCCCGGGGGGGGGCGGGGGGGGAAGGAGCTTGGAGCGGTGACTACAACACACACAGGGACCATGGGGAACAGACGTAGCCCCCCTCCAGAAGGAAGGACAGTGTCAGATGATTGGAGGATCTCCAGCCGAGTGATACACAAATAAGATACATTGCTGCTCAGAGTTCGGGGACTCGGATGGATTTTTAGGATTTCACTCCGGAGTTTAGTGTCACTTTAGTACCTCAGTCTGTCTTTATATCAGCTTCCTGCTCCCTGCCCAGCATGGTTAAGGCTGGGTTCACACCTAGCGTTTATGCGCGTTTGCACATTTGCATGCGCGTTTTAACGCGCGTACATGAAGACGCGCATTTTGACTGGCAGCGCATAAACCATTGTGGGTCATGGAAAATGTGCAACATGCTTCTGTTGCACGTTTTTGGGGCATTTCCAATGAAGTCCATGGGGGCAAAGAACCGTTTTTAACTGCCCAAAGAGGCTCCCGTATCTTTTCGGGCGTCCGGCGTTTTTCTGCTCAGGTGTGAACAGGGGCCATTGAAATTTCTTGTGTTGGGCAGGTAAAAGCGCTTTTCGAACTGCTCAAAAACTCTGAGGTGTGAAGGAGGGCTCAGACTGGGAAATGAGGAGCTTACAATATGAACCAATCAGTCTCTCTTACAGGCTTAGTCAGCACCTTGCTGCCCCTTTTCATCCAATCACAGTCAGGGGGCGGTCCTTGACCAAGCTGTATTGCTGTAACTGCAGTAGAGATAAGAGAGGTCAGAGCCTGTGCTGTGTGATAGGGATCTCTCTACTGGCCGAGCAGAATTAGGAAGTTTGAACCATTAAACAGTCCGATATGTATGTGTCTTCTATGGATTTTCTGCATTCCTCTTTAATATTTAATCAAAGGCCACAAAACAGCTTTTTTTTTTTTTTTGCTGTAAATCTGTGAAATCTTCAATTGCTATGGTGACAGGTTATCCCGGGCTATGGATACATTATGTATACTGTGTATCTGTTTATTTCCGGCAGAGCTATAGGTAGGTGGCAGGTATGTGGTATAGATATGACACCCATTATCGGTGGAGGATCACCCTCATCCTCCCCAAATCTCTGGGTGCCCCCCCCCCCCCCCCGCCGCCCCCCCCCTCCGCCTCACACTCACCGCCCGCCCACATCCACGATCGGCACAGGGACGCGGGGAGATGTAGTAAGGAGGAGCAGGTGTGGGGGGGGATGACAGCCACCGATA
>NW_017308874.1:68891-69500 GCF_000935625.1 Nanorana parkeri | reverse complement strand
CTTTGCGCAAGCCTGTCCGGAAAGCTTCCATCAGATCCGCACACAGGGATTTTAGGAAGACACAGCAGGCTGGTTATACAATGAAAGTTGTGTGCTGATGTCAGTGGCCCCCTCCTCTGGGTGGGAGGGCCCCGTGTCAGTTCGGAGCTGCAACTTTCACAAGGGGCTTTAAGTGCGGAACACACATGGAGCGCGCGGATCGGTCCTGATCGCGGTGTGAGCGGAGACATCGGCCCGTGTGTGTGTTTGTGTCTGGAGGAGGGGGACCGCAAGACATCGGCACAGATATACTCAGCCATTCTTCCCGCACCGATCCCACTACACTAAGGTAAGGGGCTCCTGGTCCGCAGAGCTGGCACTCTAGGTGAGTGTGATGGGTGCAGTCAGCGCAGGGAGGGGGGCATTTACTTTTTCACAGCCATGCCTCTGCCTGGCATCTCCAGGGTTACATCTCCCGGCTCCTCTGCCCACACCGACATCGCTCTGCTTACATAACCCGATCCGTTAACCGTCTCCTGCCCGATGCCATCTGTGTGTGTGGATAATGTATATCACTGCCATTAGTCTGGTCCCCGGGGTGTGAAGAGTTAATCTCACATCTTTGGGGCC
>NW_017308874.1:68264-68881 GCF_000935625.1 Nanorana parkeri | reverse complement strand
CAGAAGAAGAAGGGGCTGTGGAGGGGGAGATCGTTATTTGGGGGGATTTGATTGTTTTTGGGGGTCGGGAAGGACTTTGGTCGGTGTTGGATCAGGTCGGACCGCCTGTTAGGGCTTCCTTCCTTCTTCTGGGTGAACAGCCGATCCCGGTGATGCTTCGGGGCTGTCTTCTTCTATTCCTGTCTTTGGGTTGAAGTCTGTTGTCTTGTATCTTTTTCTTTTTATCCTGACTTTGCAACAATGTAACTGTTTCTGCATTATTGCCCCTCTAATCTGCCCCAGTTCCTCAGTTACCCCCCTCCCCCTGCTCTATTCTTAGCTGACATCCAGGGCAAGCACAAGATTCAGACCCCTCTGTGCCCCACATACAAGGACTGTGAGCAGTAACCCGTAGCAAACCAAAAGGGGCGGGGTGGGGGGGGGATAACTGCATCTGACACCAGATACATTCTGGTTGCTACGGGTTACAACTGCAATCAAAAGGATTCTAAACGTAATGTTAAAGTCTTATTTCTTTACAGGAACATGCTGGCCATACACTGGGCAATTTTGTGGCAATCTGGTTGATCTCAATCAGCTACAATCATTTCTCAGATTCCACCAACCGAATGATCAAA
>NW_017308874.1:67906-68197 GCF_000935625.1 Nanorana parkeri | reverse complement strand
AAGCCGGTCCGTGCGCGAACCGTTTTTCCTTGCTTGTAACACAATTGCTCTCCGTGTCATGTGATTATTTTATCCGCTGTTAAGGTGTGCCCTGAGCCTCTCCTGTGATCTCCGCCGTTCCAGGTCGGACAGCCATGAAATTGCGCAGCGCGCTGTCACCCCGGGCCGTCGCCTCGTACGATGTCAGTTGGCAGGATTTGCAGCGCGCGCGTGATCAGATTTCCGTACGATCAATACAATTATATAGGCAGATGAATCACCAAAGTCCTCGATTGCTCTTCCACTTCTATC
>NW_017308874.1:62949-67880 GCF_000935625.1 Nanorana parkeri | reverse complement strand
TAGATGCAATGTGTAACTGCCAGGAACCTATAGCAATCTAACTGCTTCAGCTTATAGGTTGCTATGGGTTACTGCAATGCAACGTCATTGTAAGAAACATACATAATAAGACTAATCCTTCCCGACCTGTCGGGGACACCACAACGCGTGGGACCGACTACAGATGTGGGAGAGCCGTATCCACGGCCGCCATGCCCCCCGAGGATGGTCCAGCAAGGGACATGGGGCCAGTCAATGGCACTCATACATACGTGGACTGTCACCGTGGACTGTCACCTAAAATTGGCTGAATCAGCTGACCATCGATCTCCGGGCCGCCCATTTAGTTCCTCACATGTTCCTCTCTCACTCCATCTCATTGGAGATCCTTCATCTGCTTAGAATAGCCGACTGTCAATCGGAGATAATCCCGGAAATGTCTGACAAGTGCCGGGATCTGGGAGCTGGAGGAAAGAAGAGGGGCCACACCAATGGTTCTGAGTCCAGAAATATGGGTTGCATCATAAAAGTCATAACAAAAGTGACTCAACGTGTTTCAGAAGTCAGCGCTCCCTCGTCAGCGCTGAAAGCAGCAGTGGCCAACGTTCTCGGTATAAAGGGGCCCCAAGTGACGTCGCCAAAGGGCCACACATAACACTCAGAAGTTGCAATGCTACAGAGAGACTGGGTAGATACTGCACGGATGGTCAGGGACTGCAGGGATGCTACAAGGGATGGTCAGGGACTGCACGGATGCTACAAGGGATGGTCAGGAACTGCAGGGATTCTACAAGGGATGGTCAAGGACTGCGGGGATGCTACAAGTGATGGTCAGGGACTGCAGGGATGCTACAAGGGATGGTCAGGGACTGCGGGGTTGCTAGAAGGGATGGTCAGGGACTGCGGGGTTGCTAGAAGGGATGGTCAGGGACTGCGGGGTTGCTAGAAGGGATGGTCAGGGACTGCGGGGTTGCTAGAAGGGATGGTCAGGGACTGCGGGGTTGCTAGAAGGGATGGTCAGGGACTGCGGGGTTGCTAGAAGGGATGGTCAGGGACTGCGGGGTTGCTAGAAGGGATGGTCAGGGACTGCGGGGTTGCTAGAAGGGATGGTCAGGGACTGCGGGGTTGCTAGAAGGGATGGTCAGGGACTGCGGGGTTGCTAGAAGGGATGGTCAGGGACTGCGGGGTTGCTAGAAGGGATGGTCAGGGACTGCGGGGTTGCTAGAAGGGATGGTCAGGGACTGCGGGGTTGCTAGAAGGGATGGTCAGGGACTGCGGGGTTGCTAGAAGGGATGGTCAGGGACTGCGGGGTTGCTAGAAGGGATGGTCAGGGACTGCGGGGTTGCTAGAAGGGATGGTCAGGGACTGCGGGGTTGCTAGAAGGGATGGTCAGGGACTGCGGGGTTGCTAGAAGGGATGGTCAGGGACTGCGGGGTTGCTAGAAGGGATGGTCAGGGACTGCGGGGTTGCTAGAAGGGATGGTCAGGGACTGCGGGGTTGCTAGAAGGGATGGTCAGGGACTGCGGGGTTGCTAGAAGGGATGGTCAGGGACTGCGGGGTTGCTAGAAGGGATGGTCAGGGACTGCGGGGTTGCTAGAAGGGATGGTCAGGGACTGCGGGGTTGCTAGAAGGGATGGTCAGGGACTGCGGGGTTGCTAGAAGGGATGGTCAGGGACTGCGGGGTTGCTAGAAGGGATGGTCAGGGACTGCGGGGTTGCTAGAAGGGATGGTCAGGGACTGCGGGGTTGCTAGAAGGGATGGTCAGGGACTGCGGGGTTGCTAGAAGGGATGGTCAGGGACTGCGGGGTTGCTAGAAGGGATGGTCAGGGACTGCGGGGTTGCTAGAAGGGATGGTCAGGGACTGCGGGGTTGCTAGAAGGGATGGTCAGGGACTGCGGGGTTGCTAGAAGGGATGGTCAGGGACTGCGGGGTTGCTAGAAGGGATGGTCAGGGACTGCGGGGTTGCTAGAAGGGATGGTCAGGGACTGCGGGGTTGCTAGAAGGGATGGTCAGGGACTGCGGGGTTGCTAGAAGGGATGGTCAGGGACTGCGGGGTTGCTAGAAGGGATGGTCAGGGACTGCGGGGTTGCTAGAAGGGATGGTCAGGGACTGCGGGGTTGCTAGAAGGGATGGTCAGGGACTGCGGGGTTGCTAGAAGGGATGGTCAGGGACTGCGGGGTTGCTAGAAGGGATGGTCAGGGACTGCGGGGTTGCTAGAAGGGATGGTCAGGGACTGCGGGGTTGCTAGAAGGGATGGTCAGGGACTGCGGGGTTGCTAGAAGGGATGGTCAGGGACTGCGGGGTTGCTAGAAGGGATGGTCAGGGACTGCGGGGTTGCTAGAAGGGATGGTCAGGGACTGCGGGGTTGCTAGAAGGGATGGTCAGGGACTGCGGGGTTGCTAGAAGGGATGGTCAGGGACTGCGGGGTTGCTAGAAGGGATGGTCAGGGACTGCGGGGTTGCTAGAAGGGATGGTCAGGGACTGCGGGGTTGCTAGAAGGGATGGTCAGGGACTGCGGGGTTGCTAGAAGGGATGGTCAGGGACTGCGGGGTTGCTAGAAGGGATGGTCAGGGACTGCGGGGTTGCTAGAAGGGATGGTCAGGGACTGCGGGGTTGCTAGAAGGGATGGTCAGGGACTGCGGGGTTGCTAGAAGGGATGGTCAGGGACTGCGGGGTTGCTAGAAGGGATGGTCAGGGACTGCGGGGTTGCTAGAAGGGATGGTCAGGGACTGCGGGGTTGCTAGAAGGGATGGTCAGGGACTGCGGGGTTGCTAGAAGGGATGGTCAGGGACTGCGGGGTTGCTAGAAGGGATGGTCAGGGACTGCGGGGTTGCTAGAAGGGATGGTCAGGGACTGCGGGGTTGCTAGAAGGGATGGTCAGGGACTGCGGGGTTGCTAGAAGGGATGGTCAGGGACTGCGGGGTTGCTAGAAGGGATGGTCAGGGACTGCGGGGTTGCTAGAAGGGATGGTCAGGGACTGCGGGGTTGCTAGAAGGGATGGTCAGGGACTGCGGGGTTGCTAGAAGGGATGGTCAGGGACTGCGGGGTTGCTAGAAGGGATGGTCAGGGACTGCGGGGTTGCTAGAAGGGATGGTCAGGGACTGCGGGGTTGCTAGAAGGGATGGTCAGGGACTGCGGGGTTGCTAGAAGGGATGGTCAGGGACTGCGGGGTTGCTAGAAGGGATGGTCAGGGACTGCGGGGTTGCTAGAAGGGATGGTCAGGGACTGCGGGGTTGCTAGAAGGGATGGTCAGGGACTGCGGGGTTGCTAGAAGGGATGGTCAGGGACTGCGGGGTTGCTAGAAGGGATGGTCAGGGACTGCGGGGTTGCTAGAAGGGATGGTCAGGGACTGCGGGGTTGCTAGAAGGGATGGTCAGGGACTGCGGGGTTGCTAGAAGGGATGGTCAGGGACTGCGGGGTTGCTAGAAGGGATGGTCAGGGACTGCGGGGTTGCTAGAAGGGATGGTCAGGGACTGCGGGGTTGCTAGAAGGGATGGTCAGGGACTGCGGGGTTGCTAGAAGGGATGGTCAGGGACTGCGGGGTTGCTAGAAGGGATGGTCAGGGACTGCGGGGTTGCTAGAAGGGATGGTCAGGGACTGCGGGGTTGCTAGAAGGGATGGTCAGGGACTGCGGGGTTGCTAGAAGGGATGGTCAGGGACTGCGGGGTTGCTAGAAGGGATGGTCAGGGACTGCGGGGTTGCTAGAAGGGATGGTCAGGGACTGCGGGGATGCTACAAGGGATGGTCGCTTTACAAATCAATGCCTCCACATTTGTTCTCCCTAGAGTACCCATAAAAAATGACTTGTGTCACACTCGATGTTTTTTCTTGGCAAGGTCCATTAGAAAAGATCGGAGGGGGAAGAAAAAAAACAACCCCCATAAAATGAGAAAAGAGCGCGGAGAGCGCAGAAACAAAGTAAAAGAAATAAACCAAAACACCAAACGACTGGAACCCGGTCTAAGGATTGTATTCCTTTACTGGCCCCTAACTACCTAGGCAAGGAGTTGGATTACAGAGGTTAGGAACCAACGCTCAGACTGGGACACCACCCCTATATATGCAATATATATCAAAAAAGGGGGAAAGAGAAAGAGGGGCTTTGTGGTGACCACTGAAGAATAGCAGGGAATTGATCCAAAATTAAGGTCAATTGATTCATGGATATAATAACATTTCATTTCATCAATTCATAATGTCAGTACATGTAAGAAATGTTATGTTGTATACATCTGTTTATGATTTTTACCTGGATGAGTTTTAATATATTCTTATATGTACTGACATTATGAATTGATGAAATGAAATGTTATTATATCCATGAATCAATTGACCTTAATTTTGGATCAATTCCCTGCTATTCTTCAGTGGTCACCACAAAGCCCCTCTTTCTCTTTCCCCCTTTTTTGATATATATTACCTAGGTAAGGAGAACAAAGACTACCGTCTGCAGGGGCCTAGAGGGCCTCACAAAAAAAGATGCCAAAGGGCTGAATGTGACCCAGGGGGGCCACAGGTTGGGCACCAGGGACACAAAGTGATTATTGGGATGGGAAGGGTGGAGTGGTGAAATCTGGGGTACAATTGCTCCGTCTTCTCCAGCAGCCGCTGTGTCGGGAATCATCTCTTTGTTTCCATCTTCCAGTCCGCACACATTTCAAGGATCATTCCACTTTCTTGGTGAAAGCACGTTACTGTGACCGGCGATCTTCTGTACGGTGCGGCTTCCCTGCCAGTCGTAGAAACGCACCTTGGTGAGGCAATGCCCCGAGCCGTGCATTGTGTGTATCAGACCTCGGTGTACAGTGGAAGGGGAGGTCAGGGTAGGGTTGCCACCTTTTCTTCCATGGAAACCCGAACACTCTAGCGACACGCGGACATTTTCTTGGAAGAATGAGTTGCGGCTTTTTCATATGTAAATATCACAGTTGAGACTATTTTCAGTTGGGGGG
>NW_017308874.1:59636-61769 GCF_000935625.1 Nanorana parkeri | reverse complement strand
TAAATATCACAGTTAAGACTATTTTCAGTGGGGGGCCAGTAGCCCCTATCTTAATTTTGGTTTCTCCTGTGTGCCTGACATCTTGTGTCCGGGTTTCTGCTGCCATGAAACCCGAACACAGCATTCAAAACCCGAACTGTCCGGTTGAATCCCGGACAGGTGGCAACCCTAGGTCAGGGTGATAGGAGTAATGACATTTTGCATCACAGGCTGTGTTTAATATTGAACCTTTGCTGTTTTTTTTTTTTTTTGGGACTGTGTGTCCTAGAATGTGTCATGATGGATGCAGGTTGTAGTGGAAGTGGGACATTAATGGATGGCACCCTCCCCGGTGACTTGTCATGTTGTATTATATACACCTTGTCACCCTTTCTGCTGGTGTTTGGAGCAACGCTGGAGGAAGATCCCCCATACATACACATAGCTGGCCCTTTATAGGAGTTTTTTTTAAATAAATTCTTTATTTTATATTTTAAAAGCTTTGACGGTGATCACAAGAAGAGAAAAACAAGTAGATAAGTAGCAAATAGTTGTTCTCTCGGGCGGTCATAGAGAAAATACACCAAATGCATTGCGATGTATATGACAAAGTAAACAAAATAAGATATTTAAAGCGTTGAAAAAAATAAGGGGAGGGTGTTCCCCCTGCTCAGCTAGTCAGTGACCTGTAAGTATCTCAAGAGGGGGACATATAAGTGTCCAAGTGGTTATGAGCGCATCTGTGGATCCGAGGGAGTTGTGTTGGGGGGGGGAGGGACTTCTATCCCTAAGTGAAACGACATCCTGTCAATAGCATGCATAAGAGATGTCATTATTAAAACTTTAGTGTGCACACAGGGGCGTAACTAGAAATCACAGGGCCCCATAACAAAATTTTGTATGGGGCCCTTACCCCCGCACCCCCCGCCTGGCCCCACTGACGTCCGTGCCGGGTTGATGGGCTCTTGGACTGTACACCGGTTTGTGCTACCTTCTTCCCCTTTAATATACAAGTACACTATGTTATGTCTTATTAATACATAAGCGACAGAAGGAACATTCAGCTTCCCCATTATTACACATTAATATCCCCGCTGGCAGTGCGAGTCTATCACGGCAAGCTATTCGGCCTGACAAGCGCTCTCGAGGTGGATGGATTGCTTTTCGGCGTCGGCTAATTGTTTGTAGATTCCGGAGAGAAGTGCGATCCTCATTTTCAGGAGATATTTTTTTTGTGCTGAGGATCGGATGTGGGATGAGGCATTCTGTCCATTTATTGGTGCGACACTTTCATGTGGTTGGAGGGAGAAGCTTGATGAAGCGGTGTATGAAAACACGGATGGGAATGATGTGCAGGAAATGCATTGTACGGTTATGTAAAGCGATAATCTTACTGACTGTAAGCCGTCACTTCTCAGCATCTTACTTGAAAACTGAAATTGATGAAAAAAAAAAATAAATGAATGTGTCACTGGCGAAATTCTCTCTGACTGGTGGATGAACTCCGTCGCCATCTCCCTGAAGGAAAAAGTCATTGTAAATGGTGTACTGTAAAGGAATACAATGAAGATATTAAAGTGTATGGAAACCCTTCATCTATTGTTAGTATGATTGGCGTCATGTATCACTGTATTCAGTTTTCTTACGCAAATTGTTTTCTGTGACTGTGGAGTTTCTTCCCTGGAGAGCCAGACAGTATCTGCACTTCCTGTTGCAGGCTGACAACGCTGAGCCATGGCCTCGCAATTAGCAGCGGCGTTGTCAACCTGCTTTGTGCGGGCTCCTATATCTGACCATTGTGCTGCTAATCAGGTCTATCACAATGCAGCCAATGGCCAGCTGAAGGGACTTGGATATGGCAAAGTGCTCAGTGTTGTCAGCCTCCAACAGGAAATGCTGTTACTGGCAGGATCTCCACATAAGACAATTTCTCCAGATAAAACAATTTGCTTTAGCAAACTGTCTACAGTGACGATGAAGCCACTCATACTGAAAAACAGATTTGTGGATTTCATACACTTTATATCTTCTGTTTTGTTCCTCATTTGCTTGATTGTAATAAAGTATTGTAGACGGGAAGAGGGACTTCCGTTACATGGAACCAGTGCTAGTTATGTGAGAGAGTTGTGTTGATAGAGGAGAAGGGGGGGGGGG
>NW_017308874.1:57681-59626 GCF_000935625.1 Nanorana parkeri | reverse complement strand
TCCTTACTCATGTGTCTTCCCCTCACTGAAGAGGTCCCATCATTATGTTTATGGGCGGCTCTGACCGCGTCCAAGTCATCAGATCTCGTTACTTTGTTCCTTCACAGAGTGCGGTTATCCCATCGAGTTATCTATTCTGACAGACACAGTCTAAGAAACAAACACAAATTCTCAACCCAGAGTGGGAATGATTCCTCTATTGTATCGCCCCGAGTGTCAGGGGACAGATTGGCTCCCTCGGGGTCACGTTGAATGTCACCCGCAGTCTTCTTTCAGTTGGATTTGTCAGATGAACCAAAGTGATTTGTACAGAATGAGGAGCAAACAAGACAGCTGACTAGGAAATGGTAGATATGGAATTATAAAGTAGGTGACACGTTGTGTCTTCTGAACAGAGCTGCTCCGAACACGTGACTAGATATGGACCCCTCAGTACCGATCAGGAACCTGCCTTGTGAGGGAGGATTGTACCAGTCTTGGCACCTTGGAGGAAACCTGACATCACCATTCCTGGACACCCCCCTCCCCCACAAGAGAAATCAAACATAATGAAATATTTGGTGCTGCCCCTCACACAGGCCTGAAACATCTCAACCGACATCTTCAATGGCCACATCCCTACGAGGAGCATCTGACACCTAGATACTCTTGAGGTGCAGGTTGGCTGACACCAGGGGCGTCCCGAGGCCCCGCCTTGATGTCATCATGCATGCGATGACATCATTGTGCATGCGCAACCATCTAATTGACGCCTGCTGGCTGCCATCTTGGTGATGGACGCCAGCAGAGAGAGGAGGGGACCTTCACCCAGCGGGATGCCGCCGGGTCCCCTCCTCTCTCTTGCGACTGTTGGGCTCTCGGTCCATGACTGAGTGCCTGACTTTTTAGAGGGGTGACACCAATATGACTGTCCAAGGCATCTGCGGTCGCTCCAGCACCCCCCGCCCCCCGCACTTTGGGGGTTTCCGGTCAGGAGTGCGATGGGATCTACCATATTCTAAAACTCCTCCAATGGTGTCACCCGGGTGCGGCCCGCACCCCCCGTGTGACGCCACTAGCTGATACACTCATACTGATAAATGTATTGAGAATTCCAGAGCTCTTATTACCCCACAGCTCGGGGATAGACACTGCAAAGGTACAGAAAACCTATATTTGACCCCTGAGCAGCAGAGGAACCCTTCTGATTGTTGGTTGTCCATTCTCTTCTGGGAAAGGAATACTGCAGGTGTAACAGTCTATAGATACAGATACATCACAGGAGATATTGGACCAGCTATTGGGTTATTGAAAAGTCCGGGATGATCGCACAGCGAATAAGATTCAGTATTATTAATATGAGGCTGAGATCAAAAACATGGAGACGTCGTGACCTCAAACCAGCAGGAGGAAAGTTCAAAACTAACCTTACAAAGTATTATTTTACAGAAAGAGAAGTTGATGGTTGGAACAGACGTCCGGCAGAGGTAGTGAGTCAGTCAACAGTAAATGGGTTTCTAAACGTGCTTGGGGCAAACGGAGATCTAGAAAAGGGTGAAAAACACAAAAATAAACATCAAAACAGGAAAGATTTGCTGGACCACCTAATTTTTTTCCCTCCATCATTCTTCCATATTTCTGCTTGTAACCTTAAAGTGACATTAAACCCTCAGATTTTTTAACATAAAACAATACTGTAATGTGCGCCTTACTGTAATCCATGGTCGTTTCCCTTCTCTTTGCTGCTCTTCCTTTTAAATCCTCATGTCTTCTCATGCTGGGGTGAGAACTTCCCTTTGCAGCAGACTGACTTGTCTCTGGAATGGATACATGGTGTCTCTGTGCAGGTTCACAACCTGAGCCAGCACTACAGGAAGAGGCACTCAGCTGCAAAGGGAAGTTCTCCCCCAGCATGAGAAGACATGAGGATTTAAAAGGAAGAGCAGCAAAGAGAAGGGAAACTACC
>NW_017308874.1:48407-52818 GCF_000935625.1 Nanorana parkeri | reverse complement strand
CCGTGCCGGGTTGATGGGCTCTTGGACTGTACACCGGTTTGTGCTACCTTCTTCCCCTTTAATATACAAGTACACTATGTTATGTCTTATTAATACATAAGCGACAGAAGGAACATTCAGCTTCCCCATTATTACACATTAATATCCCCGCTGGCAGTGCGAGTCTATCACGGCAAGCTATTCGGCCTGACAAGCGCTCTCGAGGTGGATGGATTGCTTTTCGGCGTCGGCTAATTGTTTGTAGATTCCGGAGAGAAGTGCGATCCTCATTTTCAGGAGATATTTTTTTTGTGCTGAGGATCGGATGTGGGATGAGGCATTCTGTCCATTTATTGGTGCGACACTTTCATGTGGTTGGAGGGAGAAGCTTGATGAAGCGGTGTATGAAAACACGGATGGGAATGATGTGCAGGAAATGCATTGTACGGTTATGTAAAGCGATAATCTTACTGACTGTAAGCCGTCACTTCTCAGCATCTTACTTGAAAACTGAAATTGATGAAAAAAAAAAATAAATGAATGTGTCACTGGCGAAATTCTCTCTGACTGGTGGATGAACTCCGTCGCCATCTCCCTGAAGGAAAAAGTCATTGTAAATGCGGTACTGTAAAGGAATACAATGAAGATATTAACGTGTATGGAAACCCTTCATCTATTGTTAGTATGATTGGCGTCATGTATCACTGTATTCAGTTTTCTTACGCAAATTGTTTTCTGTGACTGTGGAGTTTCTTCCCTGGAGAGCCAGACAGTATCTGCACTTCCTGTTGCAGGCTGACAACGCTGAGCCATGGCCTCGCAATTAGCAGCGGCGTTGTCAACCTGCTTTGTGCGGGCTCCTATATCTGACCATTGTGCTGCTAATCAGGTCTATCACAATGCAGCCAATGGCCAGCTGAAGGGACTTGGATATGGCAAAGTGCTCAGTGTTGTCAGCCTCCAACAGGAAATGCTGTTACTGGCAGGATCTCCACATAAGACAATTTCTCCAGATAAAACAATTTGCTTTAGCAAACTGTCTACAGTGACGATGAAGCCACTCATACTGAAAAACAGATTTGTGGATTTCATACACTTTATATCTTCTGTTTTGTTCCTCATTTGCTTGATTGTAATAAAGTATTGTAGACGGGAAGAGGGACTTCCGTTACATGGAACCAGTGCTAGTTATGTTGGGGGGGGTCCTCCTTACTCATGTGTCTTCCCCTCACTGAAGAGGTCCCATCATTATGTTTATGGGCGGCTCTGACCGCGTCCAAGTCATCAGATCTCGTTACTTTGTTCCTTCACAGAGTGCGGTTATCCCATCGAGTTATCTATTCTGACAGACACAGTCTAAGAAACAAACACAAATTCTCAACCCAGAGTGGGAATGATTCCTCTATTGTATCGCCCCGAGTGTCAGGGGACAGATTGGCTCCCTCGGGGTCACGTTGAATGTCACCCGCAGTCTTCTTTCAGTTGGATTTGTCAGATGAACCAAAGTGATTTGTACAGAATGAGGAGCAAACAAGACAGCTGACTAGGAAATGGTAGATATGGAATTATAAAGTAGGTGACACGTTGTGTCTTCTGAACAGAGCTGCTCCGAACACGTGACTAGATATGGACCCCTCAGTACCGATCAGGAACCTGCCTTGTGAGGGAGGATTGTACCAGTCTTGGCACCTTGGAGGAAACCTGACATCACCATTCCTGGACACCCCCCTCCCCCACAAGAGAAATCAAACATAATGAAATATTTGGTGCTGCCCCTCACACAGGCCTGAAACATCTCAACCGACATCTTCAATGGCCACATCCCTACGAGGAGCATCTGACACCTAGATACTCTTGAGGTGCAGGTTGGCTGACACCAGGGGCGTCCCGAGGCCCCGCCTTGATGTCATCATGCATGCGATGACATCATTGTGCATGCGCAACCATCTAATTGACGCCTGCTGGCTGCCATCTTGGTGATGGACGCCAGCAGAGAGAGGAGGGGACCTTCACCCAGCGGGATGCCGCCGGGTCCCCTCCTCTCTCTTGCGACTGTTGGGCTCTCGGTCCATGACTGAGTGCCTGACTTTTTAGAGGGGTGACACCAATATGACTGTCCAAGGCATCTGCGGTCGCTCCAGCACCCCCCGCCCCCCGCACTTTGGGGGTTTCCGGTCAGGAGTGCGATGGGATCTACCATATTCTAAAACTCCTCCAATGGTGTCACCCGGGTGCGGCCCGCACCCCCCGTGTGACGCCACTAGCTGATACACTCATACTGATAAATGTATTGAGAATTCCAGAGCTCTTATTACCCCACAGCTCGGGGATAGACACTGCAAAGGTACAGAAAACCTATATTTGACCCCTGAGCAGCAGAGGAACCCTTCTGATTGTTGGTTGTCCATTCTCTTCTGGGAAAGGAATACTGCAGGTGTAACAGTCTATAGATACAGATACATCACAGGAGATATTGGACCAGCTATTGGGTTATTGAAAAGTCCGGGATGATCGCACAGCGAATAAGATTCAGTATTATTAATATGAGGCTGAGATCAAAAACATGGAGACGTCGTGACCTCAAACCAGCAGGAGGAAAGTTCAAAACTAACCTTACAAAGTATTATTTTACAGAAAGAGAAGTTGATGGTTGGAACAGACGTCCGGCAGAGGTAGTGAGTCAGTCAACAGTAAATGGGTTTCTAAACGTGCTTGGGGCAAACGGAGATCTAGAAAAGGGTGAAAAACACAAAAATAAACATCAAAACAGGAAAGATTTGCTGGACCACCTAATTTTTTTCCCTCCATCATTCTTCCATATTTCTGCTTGTAACCTTAAAGTGACATTAAACCCTCAGATTTTTTAACATAAAACAATACTGTAATGTGCGCCTTACTGTAATCCATGGTCGTTTCCCTTCTCTTTGCTGCTCTTCCTTTTAAATCCTCATGTCTTCTCATGCTGGGGTGAGAACTTCCCTTTGCAGCAGACTGACTTGTCTCTGGAATGGATACATGGTGTCTCTGTGCAGGTTCACAACCTGAGCCAGCACTACAGGAAGAGGCACTCAGCTGCAAAGGGAAGTTCTCCCCCAGCATGAGAAGACATGAGGATTTAAAAGGAAGAGCAGCAAAGAGAAGGGAAACTACCCTGGATTACAGTAAGGCGCACATTACAGTATTGGGTTATGTTAAAAACTCTGAGGGTTTAATGTCACTTTAAATTCTCTTACAGACAATATACAGCAACAGTATCACTTTTCAGAGAAGCTCCAACTTCTATCATTAAAGGAGAACTATGAGGGGGTGGGGCTTTTCACTCCTCCTCATAGTTCTAAGCCGACCTGTGACAATGAGACTGTCACAGGTCGGCTCAGTAGATCGGGAGGTGAGCGAACACATACCAGGTTCCCTCACCTCTCGATCCTGTCACGGCTCTCTGCCGTGACAGGGGCTGGATTCCCCTCTCCCCGCTCCGATCCGCCAGCGCTGACTGGCGGAACGGACGGGGGAGGGTACAGCTGGCTCTGCCTCTAGATAGGCAGAGCCAGCTGTCACTCACGCAGCTGGGCGGATCCCGTCAGCTACGTCGGGATCCGCTCCAGGTGCGGCGTCTCAGTATACCGCGAGCTGTAGCTTCCTATATACTGAGCTTAGGGTGACGGGAGGACGCTAGTTTGTGTCCTCCCGTTACCCCAAGGAGAACTACGGGGAAAAACACTGACCCCATAGTTCTCCTTTAAAATGCTGTCCAATCATTGACTTTGCCTAGGCTGAGATGATGTCATCAGCCTGCTGCAGGTTTATAGCCTGCTTGATATGTGCGGTGTGTCGGAGTGGAGCTGTCCGCGGTGCTGAAAACTATTCTCTGTGCTGGATGTATATCTACACAGCTTGAGTTAGACTCATCACCATGCAGTTTGGTTTTCTACATCGATTTTGTCCATTTCATCTCTTTCTGCCTCTGATTTTGTTTTGTATGGACCAGACAAAGGTGGTATATGTGCTGAAAATGTTTCTAAACTTTTAGGAACAACGAAAAAAGTACAATATATGGAAGTCACCTGTGTTGTATCGCAGACTGTTGGTACAGCGCTGTGCATACTGTACAATTATGTTTTGTACAAGCAGAGAGGATGCTTCATAAACACTACCGGCAAAGCAGAGGGAAACTAAAAGACGAATGACCAAGGAGGTGAACAGGACATCCTACACTGGGGTTTTATCCCGGCCCAGCTGCCTAATGAGCCACACCGGGCCCAGGGTGGTTCGGTACACATAGGAGGTTGACAGCAAAGTAAAATAGAGACCAAAGTCATGTGCAGCCTTTTGCCCAACACTATGAACACCATGCTTTGTTCTGTCGCTGTGCGGAGGCGACCAGCGTGGTGGAGGAACAGGGCTATGCTTTCATATGTTAGAACTGTCCCCC
>NW_017308874.1:46616-47529 GCF_000935625.1 Nanorana parkeri | reverse complement strand
CCTAGGCACAGGAATTGCAGTGATATGAGGAGTGCCTAGGCACAGGAATTGCACTGATATGAGGAGTACCTAGGCACAGGAATTGCACTGATATGAGGAGTGCCTAGGCACAGGAATTGCACTGATATGAGAAGTGCCTAGGCACAGGAATTGCAGTGATATGAGGAGTGCCTAGGCACAGGAATGGCACTGATATGAGGAGTACCTAGGCACAGGAATTGCACTGATATGAGGAGTGCCTAGGCACAGGAATTGCACTGATATGAGGAGTACCTAGGCACAGGAATTGCACTGATATGAGGAGTACCTAGGCACAGGAATTGCACTGATATGAGGAGTGCCTAGGCACAGGAATTGCACTGATATGAGGAGTACCCAGGCACAGGAAATGCACTGATATGAGGAGTGCCCAGGCACAGGAATTGCACTGATATGTGGAGTGCCCAGGCACAGGAATTGCACTGATATGAGGAGTGCCCAGGCACAGGAATTGCACTGATATGAGGAGTACCTAGGCACAGGAATTGCACTGATATGAGGAGTGCCCAGGCACAGGAATTGCACTGATATGTGGAGTGCCCAGGCACAGGAATTGCACTGATATGAGGAGTACCCAGGCACAGGAAAGGCACTGATATGAGGAGTGCCCAGGCTCAGGAAAGACACTGATATGAGGAGTGCCTAGGCACAGGAATTACACTGATATGAGGAGTACCCAGGCACAGGAATTGCACTGATATGAGTAGTACCCAGGCACAGGAATTGCACTGATATGAGTAGTACCCAGGCACAGGAATTGCACTGATATGAGAAGTACCCAGGCACAGGAATTGCACTGATATGAGAAGTACCCAGGCACAGGAATTGCACTGATATGAGAAGTACCCAGGCACAGGAATTGCACTGATATGAG
>NW_017308874.1:40659-46298 GCF_000935625.1 Nanorana parkeri | reverse complement strand
AGAAGTGGCTAGGCCCAGGGATTGCACTGATATGAGGAGTACCTAGGCACAGGAATTGCACTGATATGAGGAGTACCTAGGCACAGGAATTGCACTGATATGAGGAGTGCCTAGGCACAGGAATTGCAGTGATATGAGGAGTGCCTAGGCACAGGAATTGCACTGATATGAGGAGTGCCTAGGCACAGGAATTGCACTGATATGAGGAGTACCTAGGCACAGGAATTGCACTGATATGAGGAGTACCTAGGCACAGGAATTGCACTGATATGAGGAGTGCCTAGGCACAGGAATTGCACTGATATGAGGAGTGCCTAGGCACAGGAATTGCACTGATATGAGGAGTACCTAGGCACAGGAATTGCACTGATATGAGGAGTACCTAGGCACAGGAATTGCACTGATATGAGGAGTGCCTAGGCACAGGAATTGCACTGATATGAGGAGTACCTAGGCACAGGAATTGCACTGATATGAGGAGTACCTAGGCACAGGAATTGCACTGATATGAGGAGTGCCTAGGCACAGGAATTGCACTGATATGAGGAGTGCCTAGGCACAGGAATGGCACTGATATGAGGAGTGCCTAGGCACAGGAATTGCACTGATATGAGGAGTGCCCAGGCACAGGAAAGGCACTGATATGAGGAGTGCCCAGGCACAGGAATTGCACTGATATGAGGAGTGCCCAGGCACAGGAATTGCACTGATATGAGGAGTGCCCAGGCACAGGAATTGCACTGATATGAGGAGTGCCCAGGCACAGGAATTGCACTGATATGAGGAGTGCCCAGGCACAGGAATTGCACTGATATGAGGAGTGCCCAGGCACAGGAATTGCACTGATATGAGGAGTACCTAGGCACAGGAATTGCACTGATATGAGGAGTGCCCAGGCACAGGAATTGCACTGATATGTGGAGTGCCCAGGCACAGGAATTGCACTGATATGAGGAGTACCCAGGCACAGGAAAGGCACTGATATGAGGAGTGCCCAGGCTCAGGAAAGACACTGATATGAGGAGTGCCTAGGCACAGGAATTGCACTGATATGAGTAGTACCCAGGCACAGGAATTGCACTGATATGAGTAGTACCCAGGCACAGGAATTGCACTGATATGAGTAGTACCCAGGCACAGGAATTGCACTGATATGAGAAGTACCCAGGCACAGGAATTGCACTGATATGAGAAGTACCCAGGCACAGGAATTGCACTGATATGAGAAGTACCCAGGCACAGGAATTGCACTGATATGAGGAGTACCTAGGCACAGGAAAGGCACTGATATGAGAAGTGCCTAGGCACAGGAAAGGCACTGATAGGAGGAGTACCTAGGCACAGGAATTGCACTGATATGAGGAGTACCTAGGCACAGGAAAGGCACTGATATGAGGAGTGCCTAGGCACAGGAAAGGCACTGATATGAGGAGTGCCTAGGCACAGGAAAGGCACTGATATGAGGAGTGCCTAGGCACAGGAAAGGCACTGATATGAGGAGTGCCTAGGCACAGGAAAGGCACTGATATGAGGAGTGCCTAGGCACAGGAAAGGCACTGATATGAGGAGTGCCTAGGCACAGGAAAGGCACTGATATGAGGAGTGCCTAGGCACAGGAAAGGCACTGATATGAGGAGTGCCTAGGCACAGGAAAGGCACTGATATGAGGAGTGCCTAGGCACAGGAAAGGCACTGATATGAGGAGTGCCTAGGCACAGGAAAGGCACTGATATGAGGAGTGCCTAGGCACAGGAAAGGCACTGATATGAGGAGTGCCTAGGCACAGGAAAGGCACTGATATGAGGAGTGCCTAGGCACAGGAAAGGCACTGATATGAGGAGTGCCTAGGCACAGGAAAGGCACTGATATGAGGAGTGCCTAGGCACAGGAAAGGCACTGATATGAGGAGTGCCTAGGCACAGGAAAGGCACTGATATGAGGAGTGCCTAGGCACAGGAAAGGCACTGATATGAGGAGTGCCTAGGCACAGGAAAGGCACTGATATGAGGAGTGCCTAGGCACAGGAAAGGCACTGATATGAGGAGTGCCTAGGCACAGGAAAGGCACTGATATGAGGAGTGCCTAGGCACAGGAAAGGCACTGATATGAGGAGTGCCTAGGCACAGGAAAGGCACTGATATGAGGAGTGCCTAGGCACAGGAAAGGCACTGATATGAGGAGTGCCTAGGCACAGGAAAGGCACTGATATGAGGAGTGCCTAGGCACAGGAAAGGCACTGATATGAGGAGTGCCTAGGCACAGGAAAGGCACTGATATGAGGAGTGCCTAGGCACAGGAAAGGCACTGATATGAGGAGTGCCTAGGCACAGGAAAGGCACTGATATGAGGAGTGCCTAGGCACAGGAAAGGCACTGATATGAGGAGTGCCTAGGCACAGGAAAGGCACTGATATGAGGAGTGCCTAGGCACAGGAAAGGCACTGATATGAGGAGTGCCTAGGCACAGGAAAGGCACTGATATGAGGAGTGCCTAGGCACAGGAAAGGCACTGATATGAGGAGTGCCTAGGCACAGGAAAGGCACTGATATGAGGAGTGCCTAGGCACAGGAAAGGCACTGATATGAGGAGTGCCTAGGCACAGGAAAGGCACTGATATGAGGAGTGCCTAGGCACAGGAAAGGCACTGATATGAGGAGTGCCTAGGCACAGGAAAGGCACTGATATGAGGAGTGCCTAGGCACAGGAAAGGCACTGATATGAGGAGTGCCTAGGCACAGGAAAGGCACTGATATGAGGAGTGCCTAGGCACAGGAAAGGCACTGATATGAGGAGTGCCTAGGCACAGGAAAGGCACTGATATGAGGAGTGCCTAGGCACAGGAAAGGCACTGATATGAGGAGTGCCTAGGCACAGGAAAGGCACTGATATGAGGAGTGCCTAGGCACAGGAAAGGCACTGATATGAGGAGTGCCTAGGCACAGGAAAGGCACTGATATGAGGAGTGCCTAGGCACAGGAAAGGCACTGATATGAGGAGTGCCTAGGCACAGGAAAGGCACTGATATGAGGAGTGCCTAGGCACAGGAAAGGCACTGATATGAGGAGTGCCTAGGCACAGGAAAGGCACTGATATGAGGAGTGCCTAGGCACAGGAAAGGCACTGATATGAGGAGTGCCTAGGCACAGGAAAGGCACTGATATGAGGAGTGCCTAGGCACAGGAAAGGCACTGATATGAGGAGTGCCTAGGCACAGGAAAGGCACTGATATGAGGAGTGCCTAGGCACAGGAAAGGCACTGATATGAGGAGTGCCTAGGCACAGGAAAGGCACTGATATGAGGAGTGCCTAGGCACAGGAAAGGCACTGATATGAGGAGTGCCTAGGCACAGGAAAGGCACTGATATGAGGAGTGCCTAGGCACAGGAAAGGCACTGATATGAGGAGTGCCTAGGCACAGGAAAGGCACTGATATGAGGAGTGCCTAGGCACAGGAAAGGCACTGATATGAGGAGTGCCTAGGCACAGGAAAGGCACTGATATGAGGAGTGCCTAGGCACAGGAAAGGCACTGATATGAGGAGTGCCTAGGCACAGGAAAGGCACTGATATGAGGAGTGCCTAGGCACAGGAAAGGCACTGATATGAGGAGTGCCTAGGCACAGGAAAGGCACTGATATGAGGAGTGCCTAGGCACAGGAAAGGCACTGATATGAGGAGTGCCTAGGCACAGGAAAGGCACTGATATGAGGAGTGCCTAGGCACAGGAAAGGCACTGATATGAGGAGTGCCTAGGCACAGGAAAGGCACTGATATGAGGAGTGCCTAGGCACAGGAAAGGCACTGATATGAGGAGTGCCTAGGCACAGGAAAGGCACTGATATGAGGAGTGCCTAGGCACAGGAAAGGCACTGATATGAGGAGTGCCTAGGCACAGGAAAGGCACTGATATGAGGAGTGCCTAGGCACAGGAAAGGCACTGATATGAGGAGTGCCTAGGCACAGGAAAGGCACTGATATGAGGAGTGCCTAGGCACAGGAAAGGCACTGATATGAGGAGTGCCTAGGCACAGGAAAGGCACTGATATGAGGAGTGCCTAGGCACAGGAAAGGCACTGATATGAGGAGTGCCTAGGCACAGGAAAGGCACTGATATGAGGAGTGCCTAGGCACAGGAAAGGCACTGATATGAGGAGTGCCTAGGCACAGGAAAGGCACTGATATGAGGAGTGCCTAGGCACAGGAAAGGCACTGATATGAGGAGTGCCTAGGCACAGGAAAGGCACTGATATGAGGAGTGCCTAGGCACAGGAAAGGCACTGATATGAGGAGTGCCTAGGCACAGGAAAGGCACTGATATGAGGAGTGCCTAGGCACAGGAAAGGCACTGATATGAGGAGTGCCTAGGCACAGGAAAGGCACTGATATGAGGAGTGCCTAGGCACAGGAAAGGCACTGATATGAGGAGTGCCTAGGCACAGGAAAGGCACTGATATGAGGAGTGCCTAGGCACAGGAAAGGCACTGATATGAGGAGTGCCTAGGCACAGGAAAGGCACTGATATGAGGAGTGCCTAGGCACAGGAAAGGCACTGATATGAGGAGTGCCTAGGCACAGGAAAGGCACTGATATGAGGAGTGCCTAGGCACAGGAAAGGCACTGATATGAGGAGTGCCTAGGCACAGGAAAGGCACTGATATGAGGAGTGCCTAGGCACAGGAAAGGCACTGATATGAGGAGTGCCTAGGCACAGGAAAGGCACTGATATGAGGAGTGCCTAGGCACAGGAAAGGCACTGATATGAGGAGTGCCTAGGCACAGGAAAGGCACTGATATGAGGAGTGCCTAGGCACAGGAAAGGCATTGCTATTTTTCAGAAGGAAACATTTCTAGACGTTGCTCATCACATGGCAAATCTTCACTATCTGACTTTAGGTTCACCTTAAAGATTAGAGAATGCTAAATGTTTTCATTTAGGGCGGAGCGGGGTTAGAGGTTCTGTCACACTTTTATTGCTACTTGCGTCCCTGTGGAGGAGAATGTTTCCTCACTGATAGAAAATCTCTTTGTTGGGGGTCCCAGACAACAAACAAAAACACATTTTTAGAAGCGTGGGGCTGGAACGTTATACCCTCTGGAGCTCACCTATGCCCATGTTGTGGCATCACTCCACGCTTGGCGCACACAGCGCACTCACCCCCCTTCCTTTTCCTGCGATCATATTTACACTTCTCCTAAAAAAAAAGGTGAACAAAACCCTTTGCGCCTATCCTCCCTCCCGGTGCCAGCATGAGACGCGCTCGTCATCCCATCTTCCTGGCCTGGGACTCCGGATTGTATACAGAACTCTATACAGCAATTACATGCAGCTGTGTGCAGTGACGTACAGTAATCTGCAGCCCAGTGTGACTCGCTGTATTTCATTATTTGTTGACATGAATTTTAAGTCTTGGGGGAAATTTGCGCAGGAGAACGGAGCTGGTTCTCCGCTATGACATGGGCTGCACTGTGACACGGTGATGAATGAGTGCAGAGAGTGGGGACAGAGGAAGGAGAAGTGGGGGAGGGGGGGGGGTGCAGGGAGAGCTTCCAGCTGTGCAGAGGAGAGGGAATTATATTTAGGCTATAATGACATACTCTGTGTGTACAGCAAAGATGGGGTGTGAGCAACAAGGCATGTGA
>NW_017308874.1:39947-40339 GCF_000935625.1 Nanorana parkeri | reverse complement strand
TGTGTGTGAGAAGGGGGGGGGGATCTGTGCTGGCTTTGGCAAAGTTTAAAATGAAAAAAAAAACGACAGCAGTGAAACATTGCAAGTCACACAATATAAATACATGAGAGAGACAAATGAAGAGAGAAAGTATGAGGGAGAAAGAGAGGGAGAGGAGGGACAGAGAGAGAAAGAGGAGCGAGAGAAAAGAGAGAGAAGGGAGATGGAGAGAAGAGAGAGAAGGGAGAGAGAGAAAAGAGAGGAGAGAAAGAACGTATGAGGGAGAGAGAGAAGGAGAGAGAGAGGAGAGAAAGGGAGAGAGAGGAGAGAGAGAGAGAGAGGAGAGAAAGGGGGAGGGAGGAGAGAGAGAGATGAGAGAGAGAGATGAGAGAGAGAAAGGGAGAGAGAGGAGA
>NW_017308874.1:34181-39768 GCF_000935625.1 Nanorana parkeri | reverse complement strand
GGGGGGTTATTAAATGGTAAATATTATTTCCCTGGAGTTCAGCTTTAAAGAAGTGATTTCCTCCCGTCACCCAATCAGATTAAAATCTGCTCTGGAAAATTACAACGAGGGAATAAATGTGTGATCGTGACTGGTCCTAATCAGCCTGCTCAAGCAATTCCTATGACAGACGTTCTGATAAATGAGTCCCGGTGTGACACAGCTAGACACACTCACTGTAATATAATGTAACATAGCACGACAAAACACAACACAACTAAGAAAACAGAACATAACACAACATAACAAAAACAACATAATGCAACAAAACACAACATAACCTAATATAACACAACATAATACAACACAAAAACATAACCTGACAACATAACACAATACCACAAAACACAACATAACCTAATATAACACAACATAATCTAATATAACACAACATAACCTAATATAACACAACATAACCTAATATAACACAACATAACCTAATATAACACAACATAATCTAATATAAAAACATAACCTGACAACATAACACAATACAACAAAACACAACATAACCTAATATAACACAACAACAGAACATAATACAACATAACCTAATATAACACAACATAACAACATAACACAATACAACAAAACACAACATAACCTAATATAACACAACAACAGAACATAATACAACATAACCTAATATAACACAACATAACAACATAACACAATACAACAAAACACAACATAACCTAATATAACACAACATAACAACAGAATATAACACAACATAACCTAATATAACAGAACATAATACAACACAAAAACATAACCTGACAACATAACACAATACAACAAAACACAGCATAACCTAATATAACACATCATAATACAACACAAAAACATAACCTGACAACATAACACAATACAACAAAACACAACATAACCTAATATAACACAACATAACAACAGAATATAACACAACATAACCTAATATAACACAACATAACCTAATATAACACAACATAATCTAATATAACACAACATAACCTAATATAACACAACATAACCTAATATAACACAACATAACCTAATATAACACAACATAACCTAATATAACACAACATAATACAACACAAAAACATAACCTGACAACATAACACAATACAACAAAACACAACATAACCTAATATAACACAACAACAGAACATAATACAACATAACCTAATATAACACAACATAACAACATAACACAATACAACAAAACACAACATAACCTAATATAACACAACATAACAACAGAATATAACACAACATAACCTAATATAACAGAACATAATACAACACAAACACATAACCTGACAACATAACACAATACAACAAAACACAGCATAACCTAATATAACACATCATAATACAACACAAAAACATAACCTGACAACATAACACAATACAACAAAACACAACATAACCTAATATAACACAACATAACAACAGAATATAACACAACATAACCTAATATAACAGAACATAATACAACACAAAAACATAACCTGACAACATAACACAATACAACAAAACACAGCATAACCTAATATAACACAACATAATACAACACAAAAACATAACCTGACAGTATAACACAATACAACAGAACATAGCACAGCAGAGTATAACATAATATCATACAACCCAGCATACAAATAGCACACACACACACAGCGGTGTACAGGAGGGATCTGTGCGGAGTGGGGGCAGGATTGATGCTCAGCGCTGTGATAAGAACAGTTGGACCTGTAACCAGTTATTAGTTTAGTGAAGAATAGGAAGGCTGCGACTCCTTCAGAGAAAGTGAGAACATTTCGATACATGTGGGGGATGCGGTGACGTAATGTCAGTGGGGGAAAGTTGTTTTTTGGCTGAAAATAAGTGAGCAGATTTAGTGATGGAGACATTGTATTTGGTTTCCTGTCCCCCTAATATTCACTTCCTCTCCTGGTTGCTGTGTGATTTCATTTTCCAAGTGGCTCATCATTCAGTCTGGACGGTCCTGCGATTCCTGTAAGACGCTGCCAGTTATCCCCTGATGATGGAGGGGATTATCTATTCATCGGTCTATATGACAGCTGCAGAGGATCTTCTCCTGGAAGTGATACGATGTGTCGCAGTTGAAGTGTGACAAGAAACTGGAGGAATGTTCATGGTCAGGAGATCTGCAGCATCGTCACATGGCAGGCCGCGGGTTATGGGGTCATCAAGGAAAGGCAGCTAATAGAAGTACAGAGAAGAGTCTCCGCCTCCCCGGAATGAGCAAATGAGTGTCACAGAGAAGACAGAATGTCACAGAGAATTATCTACTGGACGGGACGATGTCCGGACTGCCGAGATAAATCTCTAGTGTACATGTAGTCAAGAACCAGCTGCACTCCTTACCGGAATAGTAGTAAACCTGCCAAGCAGGTGGGTGCTCGTAGTGACCACGGACGGCCCCGTGAACAATGCAGATCTAGAAAGGATTGTCACCAGCACACCAAAAGTTTTGAAGCAAAAAGTCCTTTATTGACAAATCGCCATCCAATACAAGCGCTTTCGGGGTCTCAGCAGTACCCCTTCATCAGTCTCAGAACGACGAGTCATGAAGGGGTACTGCTGAGACCCCGAAAGCGCTTGTATTGGATGGCGATTTGTCAATAAAGGACTTTTTGCTTCAAAACTTTTGGTGTGCTGGTGACAATCCTTTCTAAATCTCTAGTGTAGTCACATCAGATGGGCCGCTGTACAGGGAGCCTATGCATCACCCGCCGGGTCTGCCGCTGTTCAATGAAATATTCAATAAGTTACAACATCAATGAATGGCTGACACGGCATGCTGGGAGTTGTAATTACTTTTCATGTGAAGGAAAGGCGGCCCATGCCTGCAGCCGCGCTTCCAGATCCAAGCATTGCTTGTTATAATCATCACTCGTGGCCAGCGGGGTATTAATGACTACGTAGGGGCAATACAGAGACCCTCACATGGTCAGAGATCCTCATTGCACTTCTCAGGAGGTCTGCGAGTGGACTGACCCTTATCTCTGCGGTTGGTGGGACCGACATGCAGCATAAGAGGACCACACAACATCCTCGCTTTTGTCTGCTTTGCTCTCCTGAAGGGCCGGCGCTAACTTTGTTCAGGTATCACCCGGGGTCACCATCTACTTCCTGGACTGAGAAGCGGGCTCAGAGATGACCCAGTCATGTAAATCCCGGTGCCCGTGCAGTTCCCAATGTTGCAGCCTGATCACTGGGGGGAGGTGAGACTGAGAAAATGCTTCCTCCTGCCTGAAGCAGACTGATCACTGGGGGAGGGGAGACTGAGGAAATGCTTCCTCCTGCCTGAAGCAGACTGATCACTGGGGGAGGGGAGACTGAGGAAATGCTTCCTCCTGCCTGCAGCAGACTGATCACTGGGGGAGGGGAGACTGAGGAAATGCTTCCTCCTGCCTGAAGCAGACTGATCACTGGGGGAGGGGAGACTGAGGAAATGCTTCCTCCTGCCTGCAGCAGACTGATCACTGGGGGAGGGGAGACTGAGGAAATGCTTCCTCCTGCCTGCAGCAGACTGATCACTGGGGGAGGGGAGACTGAGGAAATGCTTCCTCCTGCCTGCAGCAGACTGATCACTGGGGGAGGGGAGACTGAGGAAATGCTTCCTCCTGCCTGCAGCAGACTGATCACTGGGGGAGGGGAGACTGAGGAAATGCCTCCTCCTGCCTGCAGCAGACTGATCACTGGGGGAGGGGAGACTGAGGAAATGCCTCCTCCTGCCTGCAGCAGACTGATCACTGGGGGAGGGGAGACTGAGGAAATGCCTCCTCCTGCCTGCAGCAGACTGATCACTGGGGGAGGGGAGACTGAGGAAATGCTTCCTCCTGCCTGCAGCAGACTGATCACTGGGGGAGGGGAGACTGAGGAAATGCTTCCTCCTGCCTGCAGCAGACTGATCACTGGGGGAGGGGAGACTGAGGAAATGCTTCCTCCTGCCTGCAGCAGACTGATCACTGGGGGAGGGGAGACTGAGGAAATGCTTCCTCCTGCCTGCAGCAGACTGATCACTGGGGGAGGGGAGACTGAGGAAATGCTTCCTCCTGCCTGCAGCAGACTGATCACTGGGGGAGGGGAGACTGAGGAAATGCTTCCTCCTGCCTGCAGCAGACTGATCACTGGGGGAGGGGAGACTGAGGAAATGCTTCCTCCTGCCTGACGCAGACTGATCACTGGGGGGAGGGGAGACTGAGGAAATGCTTCCTCCTGCCTGCAGCAGACTGATCACTGGGGGAGGGGAGACTGAGGAAATGCCTCCTCCTGCTTGACGCAGACTGGTCACTGGGAACCAGAATGGGAATAAGACAAATTATCAGCATGCTCTTCAGGCACCCAAACTGAGGCATTTTAATAAAGTAGCACAAGCTGGCATTTGCCCCGGGAGGCCAACCAAGAGACTTGAATCCTCTGGAGGACTAGAGAGATAAAACGCACAATGATCACAAAGTTTTCTTCTGCTTCCCTTGGCCCGATACTGGAGCTGGTTTTGCCCCTCACCCACCTATGCTGCCCTATTGAACAACCTTCACAACATGCTCACTTCACACTACGAGAAGCCTAAATAGGGGTCGCCGGGGCAATTCCTCTAGTAAATTACCGCGGCAGCGTAGCTGCACAATGCCATTACATGGCGGGCTATGGAGAGGGCTCTGGGGAGGAGCGGCAGTACTGTAGGAGGTGGGGGAGGCTGCTGCAATAATATCTTAAAGGGGGCGTCATTACTGCAGAAATGACACCAGAAAATACTGTACTTATTAGCAGAGGTGCTGCAATCGTATGTCAGCGGGGGGAGGGGGAAGGCCACGTGCACCGAGAGGAGCACCGTATATCACTGCACTGGGCAATGCTGTGCTCCAAGGGGTGCCATTGCGGTTGGACCAATGGGGACCCATCCTAGGTCTCCCTTCCCTCGTATTTAGTCTTCAGTTGCTGGATGGGATTGTAGGAAATCCACTTCTGTAGAAGGAAAATCTACGGAGGCGCTTTATATTAAATCCAGTCAAACGAGTCGCCCCGCGGGCTCATCCTGCGCCTCTTCTGTGGGGATCGGATCCCTTTATATGACACTGATCCCTCTCTGTTCTAGTTGTAACATTGTTACAATTTGTTTTATATAAAAGTTGGCGCTCAAAGAATCTCTTTATTCATTTAGACCTTTCCAGTCACGTCACCCTCCCAAAGTGAGCAGAATCTCCGGGCTCTGCAGTGTAAAATGTAAGATATGACCCGTGGTTACCCCGAAATCTATACCAGGCCCTATGTCTAGATAGAGGTCTGGTGTGGATACTAAGGGGGCTCCACGCACAAAAAAACTAACAGAAAAATAATGTGGAGTTCCCCCCTCCCCATCAGAGCCCCCCCCTTTCACATAAGGAGTTTCCCCTTTCAATCAGAGCCCCCCCCCCTTCACATCAGGAGCCCCCCTTCACATCAGGAGGCCCCCCTTCACATCAGGAGGCCCCCCTTCACATCAGGAGCCCCCCTTCACATCAGGAGGCCCCCCTTCACATCAGGAGGCCCC
>NW_017308874.1:28963-30879 GCF_000935625.1 Nanorana parkeri | reverse complement strand
CCCCACGTTTTACCCCCTTCAAATCACAATACTCCCATCACACCAGAGTCCTCAGTCCCCCCACAGGTCATCAATTTAGAGATACCCAAAAATACTGGCCCTATAATTATTTCTCTCTCGCTCTGGCGCGTTTGTCGATTTCATACGTAGGCGCACCCGACGCGTGTTTACGTGGTGCTCGCAAGGGCGGGGGACTTAACATTTTTTTTCAAATCATTTTTAGATTTATTTATTTATTTATTTAATGTAATGTTAGTTTTAAAAACTGTTTTTAAAAAAAAAACTTTACTTTAATTGCAATCACATAGGGGGGCTTACAAGCCCCCCATGTGATAGCAGATGGCAGTGACAGGTACTCTTTAAGGTGATGCTGGGGGTCCAAAAGACCCCTAGTGTCCCCTTTACACTCCAAATAAGCTATTGAAGTGCTGATCGCAGGCTTCAGGAGCCGACCAATGACAGCTCTGGGACCGGAAGTGATGTAATCTGCATTGCTCCCAGTCCCATAGTACAGGGAGGAGATCGTCAAACGGAGGTCCCGGGCCAGTAGGAGGGGCAACGGAGCCCGGGAAGCACGGCGGGGTGTCAGGCGTTGGGGAGGGGGGGGCCTTCACCGGGCCGTAGAAGCGATCTGCTGAAAGCTGAGTCGCCAGATTCGATTCTATTGTAAAGCCGACAGCCAAGTTTAAACAGAGTCCCGGCGTCTTTCTGTTTTAACAGCCCCGATGCCGTACACTGCACGTCGTCAGTCATGAAGGGGTTAAAAGACAGCTGTCGACTTTTCCAGCAGAAGTCAGCATTTGCATAATAGAGCACCCTGAGTGTCAGGGCTCAGGAATGTGTTTAAAGGCAGCACAGGCAGCTCTGGATGTGAACGTTTTATTTCTCTGGATGTAGACATTAGACATGTGACATTCGTTTTGTTCCGAATCAAAATCCAGACATTCGGACACATCCGAATTTCCGAACTCCAATGCATGCGAATGTGTCAGAATCCGAATTTCCATTTCTGAATTTCGGATCCCGTCCGAATTTCGTCCAAAAAACGAAACTGAATGGGACATGTGACTTTTCTGGCCAATCAGATGTGTTTTTCGGTTTAATGCATCCGAATGGGTCGGCTCACGAATTTTCATACAGCGACAAGGGAGGAATATACAGTCTATACATATAATACTAAAGCTGAGGCTCCCAGACCCCAATGTTATTCGGTAGCTCCCCAATGCAATTCGGAAATTCGGATCCCAAATACCATTCGGGTCTGGGAGCTTCAGCTTTAGTGTTAATATCTGTATGTGGTTTTTCTTTGGTAGTTGTAATGAATATTTGTACGTAAACTCATCCGAAACTCCCAAACCCCCCCCCCCGAAATTATCAGACACCCCCCTCTCTGGTCAGACACCCCCCTCTCTGGACAGACACCCCCCCTCTCTGGACAGACACGCCCCCTCTCATCCTCTACAATAAAAGTCTGTGTGAGGACATACAGGGGTGTGGCCATTACTCAGCTCTGCCAGCAATGAGCACCGGAGGGGGAGGGCAGGAAGAGGTATTTTAAGGCATTTTCAGGTATAAATTAGAAACGATGACCCGGGAATTCAGAACTGCAGGAAGGTGTGAGACTCGGGGCTGAATTTCTGGGACTTCCGGAGCTCATATTTAGAAGCAGCTCCTCGTGGATATCATCTCGCTGGTGATTTTTGTCTCCGCCTTTGCAGTTTGTGTGACAAACATCCGATGATTCAGTCTGCATGAGCCGTCCTTTCTGTCTCATGGGCTGGAGCCTGAATGCAGGTGAGTTACTCATACACCATGAAATGTGCGCCGGCAGATTGATCCCCTTCAGGAGGAATTATTACTTTGTGATTGTGAGCTGGAAGATTCAAGGTCCGAACTCCGAATACAATTCTTGGTGA